>NW_027307855.1:260000-405000 GCF_047496885.1 Scyliorhinus torazame
TGTATGTGTTTTTGTTTTTGTGTGTGTGTTTGTGTTTTGTTTTTGTGTGTTTTTGTGTGTGTGTTTATGGTTTTGTGGGTGTGTGTTTGTTTTTGTGTGTCTTTGTTTTTGTTGTTCTGTGTGTTTTAGTTTTTGTGTGTGTGGTTTTGTTTTTGCGTGTGTTTTTGTTTTTGTTTTTGTGTGTGTTTTTGTTTTTGTGTGTGTTTGTTTTTGTGTGTGTGTGTTTGTTTTTGTGTGTGTTTTTGTTTTTCTGTGCGTGTGTGTTTTTTGTTTTTGTGTGTGTACTTTTTGTGTGTGTGTGTGTTTTTTGTTTTTGTGTGTGTATTTGTTTTTGTGTGTGTGTTTGTTTTTGTGTGTGTTTTTGTTTTTGTGTTTGTTTGTTTGAGCTTTTGTTTTTGTGTGTGTTTTTGTTTTTCTGTGCGTGTGTTTTTGTTTTTCTTTGTGTATTTGTTTTTGTGTGTGTGTTTGTTTTTGTGTGTGTTTTTGTTTTTGTGTTTGTTTGTTTGAGCTTTTGTTTTTGTGTGTGTTTTTGTTTTTGTGCGTGTTTTTGTTTTTCTGTGTGTGTGTGTTTTTGTTTTTGTGTGTGTTTTTGTTTTTGTGTGTGTGTTTGTGTTTTTGTTTTTGTGTGTGTATTTGTTTTTGTGTGTGTTTTTGTTTTTGTGTGTGTGTTTGTGTTTTTGTTTTTGTGTGTGTTTTTGTTTTTGTGTGTTTGTTTGTTTTTGTGTTTGTTTTTGTTTTTTTGTGTGTGTGTGTGTTTGAGCTTTTGTTTTTGTGTGTGTTTTTGATTTTCTGTGCGTGTGTGTTTTTGTTTTTGTGTGTGTTTTTGTTTTTGTGTGTGTTTTTGTTTTTGTGTGTGTGTGTGTTTGTGTGTGTTTGTGTTTTTTCTTTTTGTGTGTGCGTGTTTGAGCTTTTGTTTTTGTGTGTGTTTTTGTTTTTCTGTGTGTGTGTATTTCTTTTTGTGTGTGTTTTTGTTTTTCTGTGTGTGTGTTTTTTGTTTTTGTGTGTGTTTTTCTTTTTGTGCGTTTGTTTTTGTTTTTGTGTGTGTTTTAGTTTTTGTGTGTGTGTGTTTGTTTTTGTGCGTGTGTTTGTTTTTGTGTGTGTTTTTGTTTTGTGTGTGTGTTTGTTTTTGTGTGTGTGTTTTTGTGTGTGAGTGTTTGTTTTTGTGCGTGTGTCTGTTTTTGTGTGTGTTTTTGTTTTGTGTGTGTGTTTGTGTTTTTGTTTTTGTGTGTGTTTTTGTGTTTGTTTTTGTTTTTTTGTGTGTTTGAGCTTTTGTTTTTGTGTGTGTTTTTGTTTATCTGTGCGTGTGTGTTTTGTTTTTGTGTGTGTTTTTGTTTTTGTGTGTGTGTGTTTTTGTGTGTGTTTGTGTTTTTTCTTTTTGTGTGTGTGTGTGTTTGAGCTTTTGTTTTTGTGTGTGTTTTTGTTTTTGTGTGTATTTTTGTTTTGTGTGTGTGTTTGTTTTTGTGTGTGTGTTTTTGTGTGTGAGTGTTTGTTTTTGTGCGTGTGTCTGTTTTTGTGTGTGTTTTTGTTTTGTGTGTGTGTTTGTGTTTTTGTTTTTGTGTGTGTTTTTGTGTTTGTTTTTGTTTTTTTGTGTGTTTGAGCTTTTGTTTTTGTGTGTGTTTTTGTTTATCTGTGCGTGTGTGTTTTGTTTTTGTGTGTGTTTTTGTTTTTGTGTGTGTGTGTTTTTGTGTGTGTTTGTGTTTTTTCTTTTTGTGTGTGTGTGTGTTTGAGCTTTTGTTTTTGTGTGTGTTTTTGTTTTACTGTGTGTGTGTTTTTGTTTTTGTGTGTGTGTTTGAGCTTTTGTTTTTGTGTGTGTTTATTGTTTTTTGCGTGTGTTTTTGTTTTGTGTGTGTGTTTGTTTTTGTGTGTGTTTGTGTTTTTTCTTTTTGTGTGTGTGTGTGTTTGAGCTTTTGTTTTTGTGTGTGTTTTTGTTTTACTGTGTGTGTGTTTTTGTTTTTGTGTGTGTGTTTGAGCTTTTGTGTTTGTGTGTGTTTTTTGTTTTTTGCGTGTGTTTTTGTTTTGTGTGTGTGTTTGTTTTTGTGTGTGTGTGTTTTTTGTTTCTGTGTGTGTTTTTGTTTTTGTGTGTGTGTGTTTGTTTTTGTGTGTGTGTTTGTTTTTGTGTGTGTGTTTTTGTGTGTGTTTGTGTTTTTTCATTTTGTGTGTGTATTTGTTTTTGTGTGTGTGTTTGTTTTTCTGTGTGTGTGTTTTTGTTTTTGTGTGTGTTTTTGTTCTTGTGTGTTTGTTTTTGTGTGTGTGTGTTTGTTTTTGTGTGTGTTTCTGTTTTTGTGTGTGTGTGTTTGAGCTTTTGTTTTTGTGTGTTTTTTTGTTTTTCTGTGCGTATGTGTTTTTGTTTTTGTGTATGTTTTTGTTTTTCTGTGTGTGTGTTTTTTGTTTTTGTGTGTGTTTTTCTTTTTGTGCGTTTGTTTTTGTTTTTGTGTGTGTTTATGTTTTTGTGGGTGTGTTTTTTTTGTGATTGTTTTTGTTTTTCTGTGTGTGTGTGTTTTTTGTTTTTGTGTGTTTTGTTTTTGTGTGTGTGTTTTTGTTTTTCTGTGTGTGTGTTTGTTTTTGTGCGTGTGTTTGTTTTTGTGTGTGTTTTTGTTTTGTGTGTGTGTTTGTTTTTGTGTGTGTGTTTTTGTGTGTGTTTGTGTTTTTTCATTTTGTGTGTGTATTTGTTTTTGTGTGTGTGTTTGTTTTTCTGTGTGTGTGTTTTTGTTTTTGTGTGTTTTTGTGTGTGTGTTTTTTGTTTTTGTGTGTGTATTTCTTTTTGTGTGTGTTTTTGTTTTTCTGTGTGTGTGTTTTTTGTTTTTGTGTGTGTTTTTCTTTTTGTGCGTTTGTTTTTGTTTTTGTGTGTGTTTTAGTTTTTGTGTGTGTGTGTTTGTTTTTGTGCGTGTGTTTGTTTTTGTGTGTGTTTTTGTTTTGTGTGTGTGTTTGTTTTTGTGTGTGTGTTTTTGTGTGTGAGTGTTTGTTTTTGTGCGTGTGTTTGTTTTTGTGTGTGTTTTTGTTTTGTGTGTGTGTTTGTTTTTGTGTGTGTGTTTTTGTGTGTGTTTGTGTTTTTTCATTTTGTGTGTGTATTTGTTTTTGTGTGTGTGTTTGTTTTTCTGTGCGTGTGTCTTTTTGTTTTTGTGTGTGTTTTTGTTTTTCTGTGTGTGTGGTTTTGTGTGTGTGTGTGTTTTTTGTTTTTTGCGTGTGTTTTTGTTTTTGTTTATTTTTGTGTTTTTGTTTTTGTGTGTGTTTTTGTTTTTGAGTGTGTGTGGGGGGTTTTGTTTTTGTGTATGTGTTTTTGTTTTTGTGTGTGTTTTAGTTTTTGTGTGTTTTTTTGTTTTCGTGTGTGTTTTCGTTTTTCTGTGTGTGTGTTTTTGTTTTTGTGTGTGTTTTTGTTTTTGTGTGTGTGTTTGTGTTTTTGTTTTTGTGTGTGTTTTTGTGTTTGTTTTTGTTTTTTTGTGTGTGTGTGTTTTTGTTTTTGTGTGTTTTTGTTTTTCTGTGTGTGTGTGTTTTGTTTTTGTGTATGTCTGTTTGTTTTTGTGTGTGTGTTTGTGTTTGTTTTTGTTTTTCTGTGTGTGTGTGTTTTTGTTTTTGTGTGTGTTTTTGTTTTTGTGTGTGTGTTTGTGTTTTTGTTTTTGTGTGTGTTTTTGTGTTTGTTTTTGTTTTTTTGTGTGTTTGAGCTTTTGTTTTTGTGTGTGTTTTTGTTTTTCTGTGCGTGTGTGTTTTGTTTTTGTGTGTGTTTTTGTTTTTGTGTGTGTGTGTTTTTGTGTGTGTTTGTGTTTTTTCTTTTTGTGTGTGTGTGTGTTTGAGCTTTTGTTTTTGTGTGTGTTTTTGTTTTTCTATGTGTGTGTTTTTGTTTTTGTGTGTGTGTTTGAGCTTTTGTTTTTGTGTGTGTTTTTTGTTTTTTGCGTGTGTTTTTGTTTTGTGTGTGTGTTTGTTTTTGTGTGTGTGTGTTTTTTGTTTCTGTGTGTGTTTTTGTTTTTGTGTGTGTGTGTTTGTTTTTGTGTGTGTGTTTGTTTTTGTGTGTGTGTTTTTGTGTGTGTTTGTGTTTTTTCATTTTGTGTGTGTATTTGTTTTTGTGTGTGTGTTTGTTTTTCTGTGTGTGTGTTTTTGTTTTTGTGTGTTTTTGTTTTTGTGTGTGTGTTTTTTGTTTTTGTGTGTGTATTTGTTTTTGTGTGTGTTTTTGTTTTTGTGTGTGTGTTTGAGCTTTTGTTTTTGTGTGTGTTTTTGTTTTTCTGTGTGTGTGTTTTTTGTTTTTGTGTGTCTTTTTGTTTTTGTGTGTGTTTTTGTTTTTGTGCGTATGTTTTTGTTTTGTGTGTGTTTATGTTTTTGTGGGTGTGTGTGCTTTTGTGGGTGTGTGTGTTTTTGTTTTTGTGTGTGTTTTTGTTTTTCTGTGTGTGTGTGTTTTTTGTTTTTGTGTGTGTGTGTTTTTGTGTGTGTGTGTGTTTTTTGTTTTTTGCGTGTGTTTTTGTTTTTGTTTTTGTTTGTGTGTTTGTTTTTGTGTGTGTGTGTTTTTGTTTTTGTGCGTGTTTTTGTTTTTCTGTGTGTGTGTTTGTTTTTGTTTGTGTTTTTGTTTTTGTGTGTGCGTGTTTGTTTGTTTTTGTGTGTGTTTTTGTTTTTCTGTGTGTGTGTGTTTTGTTTTTGTGTATGTCTGTTTGTTTTTGTGTGTGTTTTTGTTTTTGTGCGTGTTTTTGTTTTTCTGTGTGTGTGTGTTTTTTTTTGTGTGTGTCTTTTTGTGTGTGTTTGTGTTTTTGTTTTTGTGTGTGTTTTTGTTTTTGTGTGTGTGTATGTTTTTGTGTTTGTTTTTGTTTTTGTGTGTGTTTTTGTTTTTCTGTGCGTGTGTGTTTTTATTTTTGTGTGTGTTTTTGTTTTTGTGTGTGTGTTTGTTTTTGTGTGTGTGTGTTTTTGTGTGTGTTTGTGTTTTTTCTTTGTGTGTGTGTGTGTGTGTTTGAGCTTTTGGTTTTGTGTGTGTTTTTGTTTTTCTGTGCGTGTGTGTTTTTGTTTTTGATGTGTGTTTTTGTTTTTCTGTGTGTGTGTTTTTTGTTTTTGTCTGTGTTTTTGGTTTTGTGTATTTGTTTTTGTTTTTGTGTGTGTTTATGTTTTTGTGGGTGTGTGTTTTTTTGTGTATGTTTTTGTATTTCTGTGTGTGTGTGTTTTTTGTTTTTGTGTGTGTTTTTGTTTTTGTGTGTGTGTGTTTGTTTTTGTGTGTGTGTGGTTTTGTTTTTGTGTGTGTGTTTGTGGGTGTGTGTTTGTTTTTGTGTGTGTTTGTTTTTGTTGTTGTGTGTGTTTTAGTTTTTGTGTGTGTGGTTTTGTTTTTGCGTGTGTTTTTGTTTTTGTGTGTGTTTTTGTTTTTGTGCGTGTGTGTTTTTTGTTTTTGTGTGTGTGTCTTTTTGTGTGTGTGTGTGTTTTTTGTTTTTGTTTGTGTATTTGTTTTTGTGTGTGTGTTTGTTTTTGTGTGTGTTTTTGTTTTTGTGTTTGTTTGTTTGAGCTTTTGTTTTTGTGTGTGTTTTTGTTTTTCTGTGCGTGTGTTTTTGTTTTTGTTTGTGTTTTTGTTTTTCTGTGTCTGTGTTTTTTGTTTTTGTGTGTGTGTTTTTGTTTTTGTGTGTGTTTTAGTTTTTGTGTGTTTTTTTGTTTTCGTGTGTGTTTTCGTTTTTGTGTTTGTTTTTGTTTTTTTGTGTGTGTGTGTGTTTGAGCTTTTGTTTTTGTGTGTGTTTTTGTTTTTCTGTGCGTGTGTGTTTTTGTTTTTGTGTGTGTTTTTGTTTTTGTATGTGTGTGTTTGTTTTTGTGTGTGTGTCTTTTTGTGTGTGTGTGTGTGTTTTTTGTTTTTGTGTGTGTGTGTTTTTGTGTGTGTTTGTGTTTTTTCTTTTTGTGTGTGTGTGTGTTTGAGCTTTTGATTTTTTGTGTGTGTGTTTTTGTTTTTGTGTGTGTTTTTGTTTTTCTGTGTGTGTGTTTTTTGTTTCTGTGTGTGTTTTTGTTTTTGTGTGTGTGTGTTTGTTTTTGTGCGTGTGTTTGTTTTTGTGTGTGTTTTTGTTTTGTGTGTGTGTTTGTTTTTGTGTGTGTGTTTTTGTGTGTGTTTGTGTTTTTTCATTTTGTGTGTGTATTTGTTTTTGTGTGTGTGTTTGTTTTTCTGTGTGTGTGTTTTTGTTTTTGTGTGTGTTTTTGTTTTTGTGTGTGTGTTTGAGCTTTTGTTTTTGTGTGTGTTTTTGTTTTTCTGTGCGTGTGTGTTTTTGTTTTTGTGTGTGTTTTTGTTTTTCTGTGTGTGTGTTTCTTGTTTTTGTGTGTCTTTTTGTTTTTGTGTGTGTTTTTGTTTTTGTGCGTATGTTTTTGTTTTTGTGTGTGTTTATGTTTTTGTGGGTGTGTGTGCTTTTGTGGGTGTGTGTGTTTTTGTTTTTGTGTGTGTTTTTGTTTTTCTGTGTGTGTGTCTGTTTTGTTTTTGTGTGTGTGTGTTTTTGTGTGTGTGTGGGTTTTTGTTTTTGTGTGTGTTTTTGTTTTTCTGTGCGCGTGTGTTTTTGTTTTTGTGTGTGTTTTTGTTTTTGTGTGTGTTTATGTTTTTGTGGGTGTGTGTGCTTTTGTGGGTGTGTGTGTTTTTGTTTTTGTGTGTGTTTTTGTTTTTCTGTGTGTGTGTGTTTTTTGTTTTTGTGTGTGTGTGTTTTTGTGTGTGTGTGTGTTTTTTGTTTTTTGCGTGTGTTTTTGTTTTTGTTTTTGTTTGTGTTTTTGTTTTTCTGTGTGTCTGTTTGTTTTTGTGTGTTTGTTTTTGTTTTTGTGTGTGTTTTTTGTTTTTGTGTGTGTATTTGTTTTTGTGTGTGTTTTTGTGTGTGTTTGTTTTTGTGTTTGTGTTTGTTTTTGTGTGTGTGTGTTTTTGTTTTTGTGTGTGTTTTTGTGTGTGTGTTTGTTTTTGTGTTTGTTTTTGTTTTTGTGTGTGTGTGTGTTTGAGCTTTTGTTTTTGTGTGTGTGTTTGTTTTTGTGTGTGTGTGTTTTTGTGTGTGTTTATGTTTTTTCTTTTTGTGTGTGTGTGTGTTTGAGCTTTTGTTTTTGTGTGTGTGTGTTTTTGTTTTTGTGTGTGTTTTTGGTTTTCTGTGTGTGTGTTTTTTGTTTCTGTGTGTGTTTTTGTTTTTGTGTGTGTGTGTTTGTTTTTGTGCGTGTGTTTGTTTTTGTGTGTGTTTTTGTTTTGTGTGTGTGTTTGTTTTTGTGTGTGTGTTTTTGTGTGTGTTTGTGTTTTTTCATTTTGTGTGTGTATTTGTTTTTGTGTGTGTGTTTGTTTTTCTGTGTGTGTGTTTTTGTTTTTGTGTGTGTTTTTGTTTTTGTGTGTGTGTTTGAGCTTTTGTTTTTGTGTGTGTTTTTGTTTTTCTGTGCTGTGTGTGTTTTTGTTTTTGTGTGTGTTTTTGTTTTTCTGTGTGTGTGTTTTTTGTTTTTGTGTGTCTTTTTGTTTTTGTGTGTGTTTTTGTTTTTGTGCGTATGTTTTTGTTTTTGTGTGTGTTTATGTTTTTGTGGGTGTGTGTGCTTTTGTGGGTGTGTGTGTTTTTGTTTTTGTGTGTGTTTTTGTTTTTCTGTGTGTGTGTGTGTTTTGTTTTTGTGTGTGTGTGTTTTTGTGTGTGTGTGGGTTTTTGTTTTTGTGTGTGTTTTTGTTTTTCTGTGTGTGTGTTTTTTGTTTCTATGTGTGTTTTTGTTTTTGTGTGTGTTTTTGTTTTGTGTTTGTGTTTGTTTTTGTGTGTGTGTTTTTGTGTGTGTTTGTGTTTTTTCATTTTGTGTGTGTATTTGTTTTTGTGTGTGTGTTTGTTTTTCTGTGTGTGTGTTTTTGTTTTTGTGTGTTTTTGTTTTTGTGTGTGTGTTTTTTGTTTTTGTGTGTGTATTTGTTTTTGTGTGTGTGTGTTTTTGTGTGTGTTTGTGTTTTTTCTTTTTGTGTGTGTGTGATTGAGCTTTTGTTTTTGTGTGTGTTTTTGTTTTTCTGGGTGTGTGTTTTTTTGTGTATGTTTTTGTATTTCTGTGTGTGTGTGTTTTTTGTTTTTGTGTGTGTTTTTGTTTTTGTGTGTGTGTGTTTGTTTTTGTGTGTGTGTGGTTTTGATTTTGTGTGTGTGTTTGTGTTTTGTTTTTGTATGTGTTTTTGTTTTTGTGTGTGTGTTTGTGTTTTTGTGGGTGTGTGTTTGTTTTTGTGTGTCTTTGTTTTTGTTGTTCTGTGTGTTTTAGTTTTTGTGTGTGTGGTTTTGTTTTTGCGTGTGTTTTTGTTTTTGTTTTTGTGTGTGTTTTTGTTTTTGTGTGTGTTTGTTTTTGTGTGTGTGTGTTTGTTTTTGTGTGTGTTTTTGTTTTTCTGTGCGTGTGTGTTTTTTGTTTTTGTGTGTGTACTTTTTGTGTGTGTGTGTGTTTTTTGTTTTTGTGTGTGTATTTGTTTTTGTGTGTGTGTTTGTTCTTGTGTGTGTTTTTGTTTTTGTGTTTGTTTGTTTGAGCTTTTGTTTTTGTGTGTGTTTTTGTTTTTCTGTGCGTGTGTTTTTGTTTTTCTTTGTGTATTTGTTTTTGTGTGTGTGTTTGTTTTTGTGTGTGTTTTTGTTTTTGTGTTTGTTTGTTTGAGCTTTTGTTTTTGTGTGTGTTTTTGTTTTTGTGCGTGTTTTTGTTTATCTGTGTGTGTGTGTTTTTGTTTTTGTGTGTGTTTTTGTTTTTGTGTGTGTGTTTGTGTTTTTGTTTTTGTGTGTGTATTTGTTTTTGTGTGTGTTTTTGTTTTTCTGTGTGTGTGTGTATTTTTGTTTTTGTGTGTGTGTGTTTTTGTGTGTGTGTGTGTTTTTTGTTTTTTGCGTGTGTTTTTGTTTTTGTTTTTGTTTGTGTGTTTGTTTTTGTGTGTGTGTGTTTTTGTTTTTGTGCGTGTTTTTGTTTTTCTGTGTGTGTGTTTGTTTTTGTTTGTGTTTTTGTTTTTGTGTGTGCGTGTTTGTTTGTTTTTGTGTGTGTTTTTGTTTTTGTGCGTGTTTTTGTTTTTCTGTGTGTGTGTGTGTTTTTTTTGTGTGTGTCTTTTTGTGTGTGTTTGTGTTTTTGTTTTTGTGTGTGTTTTTGTTTTTGTGTGTGTGTTTGTTTTTGTGTTTGTTTTTGTTTTTGTGTGTGTTTTTGTTTTTCTGTGCGTGTGTGTTTTTATTTTTGTGTGTGTTTTTGTTTTTGTGTGTGTGTTTGTTTTTGTGTGTGTGTGTTTTTGTGTTTTTTCTTTGTGCGTGTGTGTGTGTTTGAGCTTTTGTTTTTGTGTGTGTTTTTGTTTTTCTGTGCGTGTGTGTTTTTGTTTTTGTGTGTGTTTTTGTTTTTCTGTGTGTGTGTTTTTTGTTTTTGTGTGTGTTTTTGTTTTTGTGTATTTGTTTTTGTTTTTGTGTGTGTTTATGTTTTTGTGGGTGTGTGTTTTTTTGTGTATGTTTTTGTATTTCTGTGTGTGTGTGTTTTTTGTTTT
Organism: Scyliorhinus torazame; assembly: GCF_047496885.1. Classification (NCBI taxonomy): domain Eukaryota; kingdom Metazoa; phylum Chordata; class Chondrichthyes; order Carcharhiniformes; family Scyliorhinidae; genus Scyliorhinus; species Scyliorhinus torazame. Next base: position 269,395 of record NW_027307855.1, read on the forward strand.
TGTGTGTGTTTTTGTTTTTGTGTGTGTGTGTTTGTTTTTGTGTGTGTGTGGTTTTGTTTTTGTGTGTGTGTTTGTGGGTGTGTGTTTGTTTTTGTGTGTGTTTGTTTTTGTTGTTGTGTGTGTTTTAGTTTTTGTGTGTGTGGTTTTGTTTTTGCGTGTGTTTTTGTTTTTGTGTGTGTTTTTGTTTTTGTGCGTGTGTGTTTTTTGTTTTTGTGTGTGTGTCTTTTTGTGTGTGTGTGTGTTTTTTGTTTTTGTGTGTGTATTTGTTTTTGTGTGTGTGTTTGTTTTTGTGTGTGTTTTTGTTTTTGTGTTTGTTTGTTTGAGCTTTTGTTTTTGTGTGTGTTTTTGTTTTTCTGTGCGTGTGTTTTTGTTTTTGTTTGTGTTTTTGTTTTTCTGTGTGTGTGTTTTTTGTTTTTGTGTGTGTGTTTTTGTTTTTGTGTGTGTTTTAGTTTTTGTGTGTTTTTTTGTTTTCGTGTGTGTTTTCGTTTTTGTGTTTGTTTTTGTTTTTTTGTGTGTGTGTGTGTTTGAGCTTTTGTTTTTGTGTGTGTTTTTGTTTTTCTGTGCGTGTGTGTTTTTGTTTTTGTGTGTGTTTTTGTTTTTGTGTGTGTGTGTTTGTTTTTGTGTGTGTGTCTTTTTGTGTGTGTGTGTGTGTTTTTTGTTTTTGTGTGTGTGTGTTTTTGTGTGTGTTTGTGTTTTTTCTTTTTGTGTGTGTGTGTGTTTGAGCTTTTGATTTTTTGTGTGTGTGTTTTTGTTTTTGTGTGTGTTTTTGTTTTTCTGTGTGTGTATTTTTTGTTTCTGTGTGTGTTTTTGTTTTTGTGTGTGTGTGTTTGTTTTTGTGCGTGTGTTTGTTTTTGTGTGTGTTTTTGTTTTGTGTGTGTGTTTGTTTTTGTGTGTGTGTTTTTGTGTGTGTTTGTGTTTTTTCATTTTGTGTGTGTATTTGTTTTTGTGTGTGTGTTTGTTTTTCTGTGTGTGTGTTTTTGTTTTTGTGTGTGTTTTTGTTTTTGTGTGTGTGTTTGAGCTTTTGTTTTTGTGTGTGTTTTTGTTTTTCTGTGCGTGTGTGTTTTTGTTTTTGTGTGTGTTTTTGTTTTTCTGTGTGTGTGTTTTTTGTTTTTGTGTGTCTTTTTGTTTTTGTGTGTGTTTTTGTTTTTGTGCGTATGTTTTTGTATTTGTGTGTGTTTATGTTTTTGTGGGTGTGTGTGCTTTTGTGGGTGTGTGTGTTTTTGTTTTTGTGTGTGTTTTTGTTTTTCTGTGTGTGTGTGTGTTTTGTTTTTGTGTGTGTGTGTTTTTGTGTGTGTGTGGGTTTTTGTTTTTGTGTGTGTTTTTGTTTTTCTGTGTGTGTGTTTTTTGTTTCTGTCTGTGTTTTTGTTTTTGTGTGTGTTTTTGTTTTGTGTGTGTGTTTGTTTTTCTGTGTGTGTGTTTTTGTTTTTGTGTGTTTTTGTTTTTGTGTGTGTGTTTTTTGTTTTTGTGTGTGTATTTGTTTTTGTGTGTGTTTTTGTTTTTGTGTGTGTGTTTGAGCTTTTGTTTTTGTGTGTGTTTTTGTTTTTCTGTGCGCGTGTGTTTTTGTTTTTGTGTGTGTTTTTGTTTTTCTGTGTGTGTGTTTTTTGTTTTTGTGTGTCTTTTTGTTTATGTGTGTGTGTCTGTTTTGTTTTTGTGTGTGTGTGTTTTTGTTTTTGTGTGTGTTTTTGTTTTTCTGTGCGCGTGTGTTTTTGTTTTTGTGTGTGTTTTTGTTTTTGTGTGTGTTTATGTTTTTGTGGGTGTGTGTGCTTTTGTGGGTGTGTGTGTTTTTGTTTTTGTGTGTGTTTTGTTTTTCTGTGTGTGTGTGTTTTTTGTTTTTGTGTGTGTGTGTTTTTGTGTGTGTGTGTGTTTTTTGTTTTTTGCGTGTGTTTTTGTTTTTGTTTTTGTTTGTGTTTTTGTTTTTCTGTGTGTCTGTTTGTTTTTGTGTGTTTGTTTTTGTTTTTGTGTGTGTTTTTTGTTTTTGTGTGTGTATTTGTTTTTGTGTGTGTTTTTGTGTGTGTTTGTTTTTGTGTGTGTGTTTGTTTTTGTGTGTGTGTGTTTTTGTTTTTGTGTGTGTTTTTGTTTTTGTGTGTGTGTTTGTTTTTGTGTTTGTTTTTGTTTTTGTGTGTGTGTGTGTTTGAGCTTTTGTTTTTGTGTGTGTGTTTGTTTGTGTGTGTGTGTGTTTTTGTGTGTGTTTGTGTTTTTTCTTTTTGTGTGTGTGTGTGTTTGAGCTTTTGTTTTTGTGTGTGTGTGTTTTTGTTTTTGTGTGTGTTTTTGTTTTTCTGTGTGTGTGTTTTTTGTTTCTGTGTGTGTTTTTGTTTTTGTGTGTGTGTTTGTTTTTGTGCGTGTGTTTGTTTTTGTGTGTGTTTTTGTTTTGTGTGTGTGTTTGTTTTTGTGTGTGTGTTTTTGTGTGTGTTTGTGTTTTTTCATTTTGTGTGTGTATTTGTTTTTGTGTGTGTGTTTGTTTTTCTGTGTGTGTGTTTTTGTTTTTGTGTGTGTTTTTGTTTTTGTGTGTGTGTTTGAGCTTTTGTTTTTGTGTGTGTTTTTGTTTTTCTGTGCGTGTGTGTTTTTGTTTTTGTGTGTGTTTTTGTTTTTCTGTGTGTGTGTTTTTTGTTTTTGTGTGTCTTTTTGTTTTTGTGTGTGTTTTTGTTTTTGTGCGTATGTTTTTGTTTTTGTGTGTGTTTATGTTTTTGTGTGTGTGTGTGCTTTTGTGGGTGTGTGTGTTTTTGTTTTTGTGTGTGTTTTTGTTTTTCTGTGTGTGTGTGTGTTTTGTTTTTGTGTGTGTGTGTTTTTGTGTGTGTGTGGGTTTTTGTTTTTGTGTGTGTTTTTGTTTTTCTGTGTGTGTGTTTTTTGTTTCTGTGTGTGTTTTTGTTTTTGTGTGTGTTTTTGTTTTGTGTGTGTGTTTGTTTTTGTGTGTGTGTTTTTGTGTGTGTTTGTGTTTTTTCATTTTGTGTGTGTATTTGTTTTTGTGTGTGTGTTTGTTTTTCTGTGTGTGTGTTTTTGTTTTTGTGTGTTTTTGTTTTTGTGTGTGTGTTTTTTGTTTTTGTGTGTTTATTTGTTTTTGTGTGTGTGTGTTTTTGTGTGTGTTTGTGTTTTTTCTTTTTGTGTGTGTGTGATTGAGCTTTTGTTTTTGTGTGTTTTTGTGTGTGTGTTTATGTTTTTGTGGGTGTGGTTTTGTTTTTGCGTGTGTTTTTGTTTTTGTTTTTGTGTGTGTTTTTGTTTTTGTGTGTGTTTGTTTTTGTGTGTGTGTGTTTGTTTTTGTGTGTGTTTTTGTTTTTCTGTGCGTGTGTGTTTTTTGTTTTTGTGTGTGTGTCTTTTTGTGTGTGTGTGTGTTTTTTGTTTTTGTGTGTGTATTTGTTTTTGTGTGTGTGTTTGTTTTTGTGTGTGTTTTTGTTTTTGTGTTTGTTTGTTTGAGCTTTTGTTTTTGTGTGTGTTTTTGTTTTTCTGTGCGTGTGTTTTTGTTTTTCTTTGTGTATTTGTTTTTGTGTGTGTGTTTGTTTTTGTGTGTGTTTTTGTTTTTGTGTTTGTTTGTTTGAGCTTTTGTTTTTGTGTGTGTTTTTGTTTTTGTGCGTGTTTTTGTTTTTCTGTGTGTGTGTGTTTTTGTTTTTGTGTGTGTTTTTGTTTTTGTGTGTGTGTTTGTGTTTTTGTTTTTGTGTGTGTATTTGTTTTTGTGTGTGTTTTTGTTTTTGTGTGTGTGTTTGTGTTTTTGTTTTTGTGTGTGTATTTGTTTTTGTGTGTTTGTTTGTTTTTGTGTTTGTTTTTGTTTTTTTGTGTGTGTGTGTGTTTGAGCTTTTGTTTTTGTGTGTGTTTTTGATTTTCTGTGCGTGTGTGTTTTTGTTTTTGTGTGTGTTTTTGTTTTTGTGTGTGTTTTTGTTTTTGTGTGTGTGTGTTTTTGTGTGTGTTTGTGTTTTTTCTTTTTGTGTGTGCGTGTTTGAGCTTTTGTTTTTGTGTGTGTTTTTGTTTTTCTGTGTGTGTGTTTTTGTTTTCGTGTGTGTTTTTGTTTTTGTGTGTGTGTGTTTGAGCTTTCGTTTTTGTGTGTGTTTTTGTTTTTGTGGGTGTATGTTTTTTTGTGTAAGTTTTTGTTTTTCTGTGTGTGTGTGTTTTGTTTCTGTGTGTGTTTTTGTTTTTGTGTGTGTGTGTTTGTTTTTGTGCGTGTGTTTGTTTTTGTGTGTGTTTTTGTTTTTGTGCATTTGTTTTTGTTTTTGTGTGTGTTTATGTTTTTTGGGTGTATGTTTTTTTGTGTATGTTTTTGTTTTTCTGTGTGTGTGTGTTTGTTTCTGTGTGTGTTTTTGTTTTTGTGTGTGTGTGTTTGTTTTTGTGCGTGTGTTTGTTTTTGTGTGTGTTTTTGTTTTGTGCGTGTGTTTGTTTTTGTGTGTGTGTTTTTGTGTGTGTTTGTGTTTTTTCATTTTGTGTGTGTATTTGTTTTTGTGTGTGTGTTTGTTTTTCTGTGTGTGTGTTTTTGTTTTTGTGTGTTTTTGTTTTTGTGTGTGTGTTTTTTGTTTTTGTGTGTGTATTTGTTTTTCTGTGCGTGTGTGTTTTTGTTTTTGTGTGTGTTTTTGTTTTTCTGTGTTTGTGTTTTTTCATTTTGTGTGTGTATTTGTTTTTGTGTGTGTGTTTGTTTTTCTGTGTGTGTGTTTTTGTTTTTGTGTGTTTTTGTTTTTGTGTGTGTGTTTTTTGTTTTTGTGTGTGTATTTGTTTTTCTGTGCGTGTGTGTTTTTGTTTTTGTGTGTGTTTTTGTTTTTCTGTGTGTGTGTTTTTTGTTTTTGTGCGTATGTTTTTGTTTTTGTGTGTGTTTATGTATTTGTGGGTGTGTGTGCTTTTGTGGGTGTGTGTGTTTTTGTTTTTGTGTGTGTTTTTGTTTTTCTGTGTGTGTGTGTTTTTTGTTTTTGTGTGTGTGTGTTTTTGTGTGTGTGTGTGTTTTTTGTTTTTTGCGTGTGTTTTTGTTTTTGTTTATGTTTGTGTTTTTGTTTTTGTGTGTGTTTATGTTTTTGTGGGTGTTTGTTTCTGTTTGTTTTTGTGTGTTTGTTTTTGTTTTTGTGTGTGTATTTTGTTTTTGTGTGTGCATTTGTTTTTGTGTGTGTTTTTGTGTGTGTTTGTTTTTGTGTGTGTGTTTGTTTTTGTGTGTGTGTGTTTGTTTGTTTTTGTGTGTGGTTTTGTTTTTGTGTTTGTTTGTTTGAGCTTTTGTTTTTGTGTGTGTTTTTGTTTTTCTGTGCGTGTGTTTTTGTTTTTCTTTGTGTATTTGTTTTTGTGTGTGTGTTTGTTTTTGTGTGTGTTTTTGTTTTTGTGTTTGTTTGTTTGAGCTTTTGTTTTTGTGTGTGTTTTTGTTTTTGTGCGTGTTTTTGTTTTTCTGTGTGTGTGTGTTTTTGTTTTTGTGTGTGTTTTTGTTTTTGTGTGTGTGTTTGTGTTTTTGTTTTTGTGTGTGTATTTGTTTTTGTGTGTGTTTTTGTTTTTGTGTGTGTGTTTGTGTTTTTGTTTTTGTGTGTGTTTTTGTTTTTGTGTGTTTGTTTGTTTTTGTGTTTGTTTTTGTTTTTTTGTGTGTGTGTGTGTTTGAGCTTTTGTTTTTGTGTGTGTTTTTGATTTTCTGTGCGTGTGTGTTTTTGTTTTTGTGTGTGTTTTTGTGTGTGTTTTTGTTTTTCTGTGTGTGTGTTTTTGTGTGTGTTTGTGTTTTTTCTTTTTGTGTGTGCGTGTTTGAGCTTTTGTTTTTGTGTGTGTTTTTGTTTTGTGTGTGTGTTTGTTTTTGTGTGTGTGTTTTTGTGTGTGTTTGTGTTTTTTCATTTTGTGTGTGTATTTGTTTTTGTGTGTGTGTTTATTTTTCTGTGTGTGTGTTTTTGTTTTTGTGTGTTTTTGTGTGTGTGTTTTTTGTTTTTGTGTGTGTATTTCTTTTTGTGTGTGTTTTTGTTTTTCTGTGTGTGTGTTTTTTGTTTTTGTGTGTGTTTTTCTTTTTGTGCGTTTGTTTTTGTTTTTGTGTGTGTTTTAGTTTTTGTGTGTGTGTGTTTGTTTTTGTGCGTGTGTTTGTTTTTGTGTGTGTTTTTGTTTTGTGTGTGTGTTTGTTTTTGTGTGTGTGTTTTTGTGTGTGAGTGTTTGTTTTTGTGCGTGTGTTTGTTTTTGTGTGTGTTTTTGTTTTGTGTGTGTGTTTGTTTTTGTGTGTGTGTTTTTGTGTGTGTTTGTGTTTTTTCATTTTGTGTGTGTATTTGTTTTTGTGTGTGTGTTTGTTTTTCTGTGCGTGTGTGTTTTTGTTTTTGTGTGTGTTTTTGTTTTTCTGTGTGTGTGGTTTTGTGTGTGTGTGTGTTTTTTGTTTTTTGCGTGTGTTTTTGTTTTTGTTTATTTTTGTGTTTTTGTTTTTGTGTGTGTTTTTGTTTTTGAGTGTGTTTTAGTTTTTGTGTGTTTTTTTGTTTTCGTGTGTGTTTTCGTTTTTCTGTGTGTGTGTTTTTGTTTTTGTGTGTGTTTTTGTTTTTGTGTGTGTGTTTGTGTTTTTGTTTTTGTGTGTGTTTTTGTGTTTGTTTTTGTTTTTTGTGTGTGTCTGTTTGTTTTTGTGTGTGTTTTTGTGCGTGTTTTTGTTTTTCTGTGTGTGTGTGTTTTTGTTTTTGTGTGTGTGTCTTTTTGTGTGTGTGTGTTTTTTGTTTTTGTGTGTGTTTTAGTTTTTGTGTGTGTGTTTGTGTTTTTGTTTTTGTGTGTGTTTTTGTGTTTGTTTTTGTTTTTTTGTGTGTTTGAGCTTTTGTTTTTGTGTGTGTTTTTGTTTTTCTGTGCGTGTGTGTTTTGTTTTTGTGTGTGTTTTTGTTTTTGTGTGTGTGTGTTTTTGTGTGTGCTTGTGTTTTTTCTTTTTGTGTGTGTGTGTGTTTGAGCTTTTGTTTTTGTGTGTGTTTTTGTTTTTCTGTGTGTGTGTTTTTGTTTTTGTGTGTGTGTTTGAGCTTTTGTTTTTGTGTGTGTTTTTTGTTTTTCTGTGTGTGTGTGTTTTTGTTTTTGTGTGTGTGTCTTTTTGTGTGTGTGTGTTTTTTGTTTTTGTGTGTGTTTTAGTTTTTGTGTGTGTGTTTGTGTTTTTGTTTTTGTGTGTGTTTTTGTGTTTGTTTTTGTTTTTTTGTGTGTTTGAGCTTTTGTTTTTGTGTGTGTTTTTGTTTTTCTGTGCGTGTGTGTTTTGTTTTTGTGTGTGTTTTTGTTTTTGTGTGTGTGTGTTTTTGTGTGTGCTTGTGTTTTTTCTTTTTGTGTGTGTGTGTGTTTGAGCTTTTGTTTTTGTGTGTGTTTTTGTTTTTCTGTGTGTGTGTTTTTGTTTTTGTGTGTGTGTTTGAGCTTTTGTTTTTGTGTGTGTTTTTTGTTTTTTGCGTGTGTTTTTGTTTTGTGTGTGTGTTTGTTTTTGTGTGTGTGTGTTTTTTGTTTCTGTGTGTGTTTTTGTTTTTGTGTGTGTGTGTTTGTTTTTGTGTGTGTGTTTGTTTTTGTGTGTGTGTTTTTGTGTGTGTTTGTGTTTTTTCATTTTGTGTGTGTATTTGTTTTTGTGTGTGTGTTTGTTTTTCTGTGTGTGTGTTTTTGTTTTTGTGTGTTTTTGTTTTTGTGTGTGTGTTTTTTGTTTTTGTGTGAGTTTTTGTTTTTGTGTGTGTGTTTGAGCTTTTGTTTTTGTGTGTGTTTTTGTTTTTCTGTGTGTGTGTTTTTTGTTTTTGTGTGTCTTTTTGTTTTTGTGTGTGTTTTTGTTTTTGTGCGTATGTTTTTGTTTTGTGTGTGTTTATGTTTTTGTGGGTGTGTGTGCTTTTGTGGGTGTGTGTGTTTTTGTTTTTGTGTGTGTTTTTGTTTTTCTGTGTGTGTGTGTTTTTTCTTTTTGTGTGTGTGTGTTTTTGTGTGTGTGTGTGTTTTTTGTTTTTTGCGTGTGTATTTGTTTTTGTGTGTGTGTTTGTTTTTCTGTGCGTGTGTGTTTTTGTTTTTGTGTGTGTTTTTGTTTTTCTGTGTGTGTGGTTTTGTGTGTGTGTGTGTTTTTTGTTTTTTGCGTGTGTTTTTGTTTTTGTTTATTTTTGTGTTTTTGTTTTTGTGTGTGTTTTTGTTTTTGAGTGTGTTTTAGTTTTTGTGTGTTTTTTTGTTTTCGTGTGTGTTTTCGTTTTTCTGTGTGTGTGTTTTTGTTTTTGTGTGTGTTTTTGTTTTTGTGTGTGTGTTTGTGTTTTTGTTTTTGTGTGTGTTTTTGTGTTTGTTTTTGTTTTTTGTGTGTGTCTGTTTTTGTTTTTGTGTGTGTTTTTGTTTTTCTGTGTGTGTGTGTTTTGTTTTTGTGTATGTCTGTTTGTTTTTGTGTGTGTTTTTGTGCGTGTTTTTGTTTTTCTGTGTGTGTGTGTTTTTGTTTTTGTGTGTGTGTCTTTTTGTGTGTGTGTGTTTTTTGTTTTTGTGTGTGTTTTAGTTTTTGTGTGTGTGTTTGTGTTTTTGTTTTTGTGTGTGTTTTTGTGTTTGTTTTTGTTTTTTTGTGTGTTTGAGCTTTTGTTTTTGTGTGTGTTTTTGTTTTTCTGTGCGTGTGTGTTTTGTTTTTGTGTGTGTTTTTGTTTTTGTGTGTGTGTGTTTTTGTGTGTGTTTGTGTTTTTTCTTTTTGTGTGTGTGTGTGTTTGAGCTTTTGTTTTTGTGTGTGTTTTTGTTTTTCTGTGTGTGTGTTTTTGTTTTTGTGTGTGTGTTTGAGCTTTTGTTTTTGTGTGTGTTTTTTGTTTTTTGCGTGTGTTTTTGTTTTGTGTGTGTGTTTGTTTTTGTGTGTGTGTGTTTTTTGTTTCTGTGTGTGTTTTTGTTTTTGTGTGTGTGTGTTTGTTTTTGTGTGTGTGTTTGTTTTTGTGTGTGTGTTTTTGTGTGTGTTTGTGTTTTTTCATTTTGTGTGTGTATTTGTTTTTGTGTGTGTGTTTGTTTTTCTGTGTGTGTGTTTTTGTTTTTGTGTGTTTTTGTTTTTGTGTGTGTGTTTTTTGTTTTTGTGTGTGTTTTTGTTTTTGTGTGTGTGTTTGAGCTTTTGTTTTTGTGTGTGTTTTTGTTTTTCTGTGTGTGTGTTTTTTGTTTTTGTGTGTCTTTTTGTTTTTGTGTGTGTTTTTGTTTTTGTGCGTATGTTTTTGTTTTGTGTGTGTTTATGTTTTTGTGGGTGTGTGTGCTTTTGTGGGTGTGTGTGTTTTTGTTTTTGTGTGTGTTTTTGTTTTTCTGTGTGTGTGTGTTTTTTGTTTTTGTGTGTGTGTGTTTTTGTGTGTGTGTGTGTTTTTTGTTTTTTGCGTGTGTTTTTGTTTTTGTTTTTGTTTGTGTGTTTGTTTTTGTGTGTGTGTGTTTTTGTTTTTGTGCGTGTTTTTGTTTTTCTGTGTGTGTGTTTGTTTTTGTTTGTGTTTCTGTTTTTGTGTGTGCGTGTTTGTTTGTTTTTGTGTGTGTTTTTGTTTTTCTGTGTGTGTGTGTTTTGTTTTTGTGTATGTCTGTTTGTTTTTGTGTGTGTTTTTGTTTTTGTGTTTGTGTGTGTTTTTGTTTTTGTGTGTGTGTTTGTTTTTGTGTTTGTTTTTGTTTTTGTGTGTGTTTTTGTTTTTCTGTGCGTGTGTGTTTTTATTTTTGTGTGTGTTTTTGTTTTTGTGTGTGTGTTTGTTTTTGTGTGTGTGTGTTTTTGTGTGTGTTTGTGTTTTTTCTTTGTGTGTGTGTGTGTGTTTGAGCTTTTGTTTTTGTGTGTGTTTTTGTTTTTCTGTGCGCGTGTGTTTTTGTTTTTGTGTGTGTTTTTGTTTTTCTGTGTGTGTGTTTTTTGTTTTTCTGTGTGTTTTTGTTTTTGTGTATTTGTTTTTGTTTTTGTGTGTGTTTATGTTTTTGTGGGTGTGTGTTTTTTTGTGTATGTTTTTGTATTTCTGTGTGTGTGTGTTTATTGTTTTTGTGTGTGTTTTTGTTTTTGTGTGTGTGTGTTTGTTTTTGTGTGTGTGTGGTTTTGTTTTTGTGTGTGTGTTTGTGGGTGTGTGTTTGTTTTTGTGTGTGTTTGTTTTTGTTGTTGTGTGTGTTTTAGTTTTTGTGTGTGTGGTTTTGTTTTTGCGTGTGTTTTTGTTTTTGTGTGTGTTTTTGTTTTTGTGAGTGTGTGTTTTTTGTTTTTGTGTGTGTGTCTTTGTGTGTGTGTGTGTGTTTTTTGTTTTTGTGTGTGTATTTGTTTTTGTGTGTGTGTTTGTTTTTGTGTGTGTTTTTGTTTTTGTGTTTGTTTGTTTGAGCTTTTGTTTTTGTGTGTGTTTTTGTTTTTCTGTGCGTGTGTTTTTGTTTTTGTTTGTGTTTTTGTTTTTCTGTGTGTGTGTTTTTTGTTTTTGTGTGTGTGTTTTTGTTTTTGTGTGTGTTTTAGTTTTTGTGTGTTTTTTTGTTTTCGTGTGTGTTTTCGTTTTTGTGTTTGTTTTTGTTTTTTTGTGTGTGTGTGTGTTTGAGCTTTTGTTTTTGTGTGTGTTTTTGTTTTTCTGTGAGTGTGTGTTTTTGTTTTTGTGTGTGTTTTTGTTTTTGTGTGTGTGTGTTTGTTTTTGTGTGTGTGTCTTTTTGTGTGTGTGTGTGTTTTTTGTTTTTGTGTGTGTGTGTTTTTGTGTGTGTTTGTGTTTTTTCTTTTTGTGTGTGTGTGTGTTTGAGCTTTTGATTTTTTGTGTGTGTGTTTTTGTTTTTGTGTGTGTTTTTGTTTTTCTGTGTGTGTATTTTTTGTTTCTGTGTGTGTTTTTGTTTTTGTGTGTGTGTGTTTGTTTTTGTGCGTGTGTTTGTTTTTGTGTGTGTTTTTGTTTTGTGTGTGTGTTTGTTTTTGTGTGTGTGTTTTTGTGTGTGTTTGTGTTTTTTCATTTTGTGTGTGTATTTGTTTTTGTGTGTGTGTTTGTTTTTCTGTGTGTGTGTTTTTGTTTTTGTGTGTGTTTTTGTTTTTGTGTGTGTGTTTGAGCTTTTGTTTTTGTGTGTGTTTTTGTTTTTCTGTGCGTGTGTGTTTTTGTTTTTGTGTGTGTTTTTGTTTTTCTGTGTGTGTGTTTTTTGCTTTTGTGTGTCTTTTTGTTTTTGTGTGTGTTTTTGTTTTTGTGCGTATGTTTTTGTTTTTGTGTGTGTTTATGTTTTTGTGGGTGTGTGTGCTTTTGTGGGTGTGTGTGTTTTTGTTTTTGTGTGTGTTTTTGTTTTTCTGTGTGTGTGTGTGTTTTGTTTTTGTGTGTGTGTGTTTTTGTGTGTGTGTGGGTTTTTGTTTTTGTGTGTGTTTTTGTTTTTCTGTGTGTGTGTTTTTTGTTTCTGTCTGTGTTTTTGTTTTTGTGTGTGTTTTTGTTTTGTGTGTGTGTTTGTTTTTGTGTGTGTGTTTTTGTGTGTGTTTGTGTTTTTTCATTTTGTGTGTGTATTTGTTTTTGTGTGTGTGTTTGTTTTTCTGTGTGTGTGTTTTTGTTTTTGTGTGTTTTTGTTTTTGTGTGTGTGTTTTTTGTTTTTGTGTGTGTATTTGTTTTTGTGTGTGTTTTTGTTTTTGTGTGTGTGTTTGAGCTTTTGTTTTTGTGTGTGTCTTTGTTTTTCTGTGCGCGTGTGTTTTTGTTTTTGTGTGTGTTTTTGTTTTTCTGTGTGTGTGTTTTTTGTTTTTGTGTGTCTTTTTGTTTATGTGTGTGTTTTTGTTTTTGTGCGTATGTTTCTGTTTTTGTGTGTGTTTATGTTTTTTGTGTGTGTGTGTGTTTGAGCTTTTGTTTTTGTGTGTGTTTTTGTTTTTCTGTGCGTGTGTGTTTTTGTTTTTGTGTGTGTTTTTGTTTTTGTGTGTGTGTGTTTGTTTTTGTGTGTGTGTCTTTTTGTGTGTGTGTGTGTGTTTTTTGTTTTTGTGTGTGTGTGTTTTTGTGTGTGTTTGTGTTTTTTCTTTTTGTGTGTGTGTGTGTTTGAGCTTTTGATTTTTTGTGTGTGTGTTTTTGTTTTTGTGTGTGTTTTTGTTTTTCTGTGTGTGTATTTTTTGTTTCTGTGTGTGTTTTTGTTTTTGTGTGTGTGTGTTTGTTTTTGTGCGTGTGTTTGTTTTTGTGTGTGTTTTTGTTTTGTGTGTGTGTTTGTTTTTGTGTGTGTGTTTTTGTGTGTGTTTGTGTTTTTTCATTTTGTGTGTGTATTTGTTTTTGTGTGTGTGTTTGTTTTTCTGTGTGTGTGTTTTTGTTTTTGTGTGTGTTTTTGTTTTTGTGTGTGTGTTTGAGCTTTTGTTTTTGTGTGTGTTTTTGTTTTTCTGTGCGTGTGTGTTTTTGTTTTTGTGTGTGTTTTTGTTTTTCTGTGTGTGTGTTTTTTGCTTTTGTGTGTCTTTTTGTTTTTGTGTGTGTTTTTGTTTTTGTGCGTATGTTTTTGTTTTTGTGTGTGTTTATGTTTTTGTGGGTGTGTGTGCTTTTGTGGGTGTGTGTGTTTTTGTTTTTGTGTGTGTTTTTGTTTTTCTGTGTGTGTGTGTGTTTTGTTTTTGTGTGTGTGTGTTTTTGTGTGTGTGTGGGTTTTTGTTTTTGTGTGTGTTTTTGTTTTTCTGTGTGTGTGTTTTTTGTTTCTGTCTGTGTTTTTGTTTTTGTGTGTGTTTTTGTTTTGTGTGTGTGTTTGTTTTTGTGTGTGTGTTTTTGTGTGTGTTTGTGTTTTTTCATTTTGTGTGTGTATTTGTTTTTGTGTGTGTGTTTGTTTTTCTGTGTGTGTGTTTTTGTTTTTGTGTGTTTTTGTTTTTGTGTGTGTGTTTTTTGTTTTTGTGTGTGTATTTGTTTTTGTGTGTGTTTTTGTTTTTGTGTGTGTGTTTGAGCTTTTGTTTTTGTGTGTGTTTTTGTTTTTCTGTGCGCGTGTGTTTTTGTTTTTGTGTGTGTTTTTGTTTTTCTGTGTGTGTGTTTTTTGTTTTTGTGTGTCTTTTTGTTTATGTGTGTGTTTTTGTTTTTGTGCGTATGTTTCTGTTTTTGTGTGTGTTTATGTTTTTGTGGGTGTGTGTGCTTTTGTGGGTGTGTGTGTTTTTGTTTTTGTGTGTGTTTTTGTTTTTCTGTGTGTGTGTGTTTTTTGTTTTTGTGTGTGTGTGTTTTTGTGTGTGTGTGTGTTTTTTGTTTTTTGCGTGTGTTTTTGTTTTTGTTTTTGTTTGTGTTTTTGTTTTTCTGTGTGTCTGTTTGTTTTTGTGTGTTTGTTTTTGTTTTTGTGTGTGTTTATGTTTTTGTGGGTGTGTGTGTTTTTGTGTGTGTGTGTGTTTTTTGTTTTTTGCGTGTGTTTTTGTTTTTGTTTATGTTTGTGTTTTTGTTTTTGTGTGTGTTTATGTTTTTGTGGGTGTTTGTTTCTGTTTGTTTTTGTGTGTTTGTTTTTGTTTTTGTGTGTGTATTTTGTTTTTGTGTGTGTATTTGTTTTTGTGTGTGTTTTTGTGTGTGTTTGTTTTTGTGTGTGTGTTTGTTTTTGTGTGTGTGTGTTTGTTTGTTTTTGTGTGTGGTTTTGTTTTGTGTGTGTTTTTGTTTTTCTGTGCGTGTGTGTTTTTGTTTTTGTGTGTGTTTTTGCTTTTTTGTGTGTGGTTTTGTTTTGTGTGTGTTTTTGTTTTTCTGTGCGTGTGTGTTTTTGTTTTTGTGTGTGTTTTTGCTTTTTTGTGTGTGTTTTTTGTTTTTGTGTGTGTTTTTGTTTTTGTGTGTGTGTGTTTGTTTTTGTGTGTGTTTTAGTTTTTTTGTGCGTGTGTGTTTTTTGGTTTAGTGTGTGTGTCTTTTTGTTTATGTGTGTGTTTTTGTTTTTGTGCGTATGTTTTTGTTTTTGTGTGTGTTTATGTTTTTGTGGGTGTGTGTGCTTTTGTGGGTGTGTGTGTTTTTGTTTTTGTGTGTGTTTTTGTTTTTCTGTGTGTGTGTGTTTTTTGTTTTTGTGTGTGTGTGTTTTTGTGTGTGTGTGTGTTTTTTGTTTTTTGCGTGTGTTTTTGTTTTTGTTTTTGTTTGTGTTTTTGTTTTTCTGTGTGTCTGTTTGTTTTTGTGTGTTTGTTTTTTTTTTTCTGTGTGTTTATGTTTTTGTGGGTGTGTGTGTTTTTGTGTGTGTGTGTGTTTTTTGTTTTTTGCGTGTGTTTTTGTTTTTGTTTATGTTTGTGTTTTTGTTTTTGTGTGTGTTTATGTTTTTGTGGGTGTTTGTTTCTGTTTGTTTTTGTGTGTTTGTTTTTGTTTTTGTGTGTGTATTTTGTTTTTGTGTGTGTATTTGTTTTTGTGTGTGTTTTTGTGTGTGTTTGTTTTTGTGTGTGTGTTTGTTTTTGTGTGTGTGTGTTTGTTTGTTTTTGTGTGTGGTTTTGTTTTGTGTGTGTTTTTGTTTTTCTGTGCGTGTGTGTTTTTGTTTTTGTGTGTGTTTTTGCTTTTTTGTGTGTGGTTTTGTTTTGTGTGTGTTTTTGTTTTTCTGTGCGTGTGTGTTTTTGTTTTTGTGTGTGTTTTTGCTTTTTTGTGTGTGTTTTTTGTTTTTGTGTGTGTTTTTGTTTTTGTGTGTGTGTGTTTGTTTTTGTGTGTGTTTTAGTTTTTTTGTGCGTGTGTGTTTTTTGGTTTAGTGTGTGTGTCTTTTTGTGTGTGTGTGTGTGTTTTTGTGTGTGTGTGTTTGTTTGTTTTTGTGTGTGGTTTTGTTTTGTGTGTGTTTTTGTTTTTCTGTGCGTGTGTGTTTTTGTTTTTGTGTGTGTTTTTGCTTTTTTGTGTGTGGTTTTGTTTTGTGTGTGTTTTTGTTTTTCTGTGCGTGTGTGTTTTTGTTTTTGTGTGTGTTTTTGCTTTTTTGTGTGTGTTTTTTGTTTTTGTGTGTGTTTTTGTTTTTGTGTGTGTGTGTTTGTTTTTGTGTGTGTTTTAGTTTTTTTGTGCGTGTGTGTTTTTTGGTTTAGTGTGTGTGTCTTTTTGTGTGTGTGTGTGTTTTTTGTTTTTGTGTGTGTATTTGTTTTTGTGTGTGTGTTTGTTTTTGTGTGTGTTTTTGTTTTTGTGTTTGTTTGTTTGAGCTTTTGTTTTTGTGTGTGTTTTTGTTTTTCTGTGCGTGTGTTTTTGTTTTTCTTTGTGTATTTGTTTTTGTGTGTGTGTTTGTTTTTGTGTGTGTTTTTGTTTTTGTGTTTGTTTGTTTGAGCTTTTGTTTTTGTGTGTGTATTTGTTTTTGTGTGTGTTTTTGTTTTTGTGTGTGTGTTTGTGTTTTTGTTTTTGTGTGTGTTTTTGTTTTTGTGTGTTTGTTTGTTTTTGTGTTTGTTTTTGTTTTTTTGTGTGTGTGTGTGTTTGAGCTTTTGTTTTTGTGTGTGTTTTTGATTTTCTGTGCGTGTGTGTTTTTGTTTTTGTGTGTGTTTTTGTTTTTGTGTGTGTTTTTGTTTTTGTGTGTGTGTGTTTTTGTGTGTGTTTGTGTTTTTTCTTTTTGTGTGTGCGTGTTTGAGCTTTTGTTTTTGTGCGTGTTTTTGTTTTTCTGTGTGTGTGTTTTTGTTTTCGTGTGTGTTTTTGTTTTTGTGTGTGTGTGTTTGAGCTTTCGTTTTTGTGTGTGTTTTTGTTTTTGTGGGTGTATGTTTTTTTGTGTATGTTTTTGTTTTTCTGTGTGTGTGTGTTTTGTTTCTGTGTGTGTTTTTGTTTTTGTGTGTGTGTGTTTGTTTTTGTGCGTGTGTTTGTTTTTGTGTGTGTTTTTGTTTTTGTGCATTTGTTTTTGTTTTTGTGTGTGTTTATGTTTTTGTGGGTGTATGTTTTTTTGTGTATGTTTTTGTTTTTCTGTGTGTGTGTGTTTTGTTTCTGTGTGTGTTTTTGTTTTTGTGTGTGTGTGTTTGTTTTTGTGCGTGTGTTTGTTTTTGTGTGTGTTTTTGTTTTGTGCGTGTGTTTGTTTTTGTGTGTGTGTTTTTGTGTGTGTTTGTGTTTTTTCATTTTGTGTGTGTATTTGTTTTTGTGTGTGTGTTTGTTTTTCTGTGTGTGTGTTTTTGTTTTTGTGTGTTTTTGTTTTTGTGTGTGTGTTTTTTGTTTTTGTGTGTGTATTTGTTTTTCTGTGCGTGTGTGTTTTTGTTTTTGTGTGTGTTTTTGTTTTTCTGTGTGTGTGTTTTTTGTTTTTGTGCGTATGTTTTTGTTTTTGTGTGTGTTTATGTTTTTGTGGGTGTGTGTGCTTTTGTGGGTGTGTGTGTTTTTGTTTTTGTGTGTGTTTTTGTTTTTCTGTGTGTGTGTGTTTTTTGTTTTTGTGTGTGTGTGTTTTTGTGTGTGTGTGTGTTTTTGTGGGTGTTTGTTTCTGTTTGTTTTTGTGTGTTTGTTTTTGTTTTTGTGTGTGTTTTTTGTTTTTGTGTGTGTATTTGTTTTTGTGTGTGTTTTTGTGTGTGTTTGTTTTTGTGTGTGTGTTTGTTTTTGTGTGTGTGTGTTTGTTTGTTTTTGTGTGTGGTTTTGTTTTGTGTGTGTTTTTGTTTTTCTGTGCGTGTGTGTTTTTGTTTTTGTGTGTGTTTTTGTTTTTCTGTGTGTGTTTTTTGTTTTTGTGTGTGTTTTTGTTTTTGTGCGTTTGTTTTTGTTTTTGTGTGTGTTTATGTTTTTGTGGGTGTGTGTTTTTTTTTGTGTATGTTTTTGTTTTTCTGTGTGAGTGTGTTTTTTGTTTTTGTGTGTGTGTTTTTGTTTTTGTGTGTGTTTTAGTTTTTGTGTGTTTTTTTGTTTTCGTGTGTGTTTTCGTTTTTCTGTGTGTGTGTGTTTTTGTTTTTGTGTGTGTTTATCTTTTTGTGTGTGTGTTTGTGTTTTTGTTTTTGTGTGTGTTTTTGTGTTTGTTTTATTTTTTTGTGTGTGTGTGTTTTTGTTTTTGTGTGTGTTTTTGTTTTTCTGTGTGTGTGTTTTTTGTTTTTGTGTATGTCTGTTTGTTTTTGTGTGTGTGTTTGTTTTTGTGTTTGTTTTTGTTTTTTTGTGTGTGTGTGTGTTTGAGCTTTTGTTTTTGTGTGTGTTTTTGTTTTTCTGTGCGTGTGTGTTTTTGTTTTTGTGTGTGTTTTTGTTTTTGTGTGTGTGTGTTTGTTTTTGTGTGTGTGTCTTTTTGTGTGTGTGTGTGTTTTTTGTTTTTGTGTGTGTATTTGTTTTTGTGTGTGTGTTTGTTTTTGTGTGTGTTTTTGTTTTTATGTGTGTTTGTTTGAGCTTTTGTTTTTGTGTGTGTTTTTGTTTTTCTGTGCGTGTGTTTTTGTTTTTGTTTGTGTTTTTGTTTTTCTATGTGTGTTTTTTGTTTTTGTGTGTGTGTTTGTGTTTTTGTTTTTGTGTGTGTTTTTGTTTTTGTGTGTTTGTTTGTTTTTGTGTTTGTTTTTGTTTTTTTGTGTGTGTGTGTGTTTGAGCTTTTGTTTTTGTGTGTGTTTTTGTTTTTCTGTGTGTGTGTTTTTGTTTTCGTGTGTGTTTTTGTTTTTGTGTGTGTGTGTTTGAGCTTTTGTTTTTGTGTGTGTTTTTGTTTTTCTGTGCGTGTGTGTTTTTGTTTTTGTGTGTGTTTTTGTTTTTGTGTGTGTGTTTTTTGTTTTTGTGTGTCTTTTTGTTTTTGTGTGTGTTTTTGTTTTTGTGCGTATGTTTTTGTTTTTGTGTGTGTTTATGTTTTTGTGGGTGTGTGTGCTTTTGTGGGTGTGTGTGTTTTTGTTTTTGTGTGTGTTTTTGTTTTTCTGTGTGTGTGTGTTTTTTGTTTTTGTGTGTGTGTGTTTTTTGTTTTTTGCGTGTGTTTTTGTTTTTGTTTATGTTTGTGTTTTTGTTTTTGTGTGTGTTTTTGTTTTTGTGTGTGTTTTTGTTTTTGTGTGTGTGTGTTTTTGTGTGTGTTTGTGTTTTTTCTTTTTGTGTGTGCGTGTTTGAGCTTTTGTTTTTGTGCGTGTTTTTGTTTTTCTGTGTGTGTGTTTTTGTTTTCGTGTGTGTTTTTGTTTTTGTGTGTGTGTGTTTGAGCTTTCGTTTTTGTGTGTGTTTTTGTTTTTGTGGGTGTATGTTTTTTTGTGTATGTTTTTGTTTTTCTGTGTGTGTGTGTTTTGTTTCTGTGTGTGTTTTTGTTTTTGTGTGTGTGTGTTTGTTTTTGTGCGTGTGTTTGTTTTTGTGTGTGTTTTTGTTTTTGTGCATTTGTTTTTGTTTTTGTGTGTGTTTATGTTTTTGTGGGTGTATGTTTTTTTGTGTATGTTTTTGTTTTTCTGTGTGTGTGTGTTTTGTTTCTGTGTGTGTTTTTGTTTTTGTGTGTGTGTGTTTGTTTTTGTGCGTGTGTTTGTTTTTGTGTGTGTTTTTGTTTTGTGCGTGTGTTTGTTTTTGTGTGTGTGTTTTTGTGTGTGTTTGTGTTTTTTCATTTTGTGTGTGTATTTGTTTTTGTGTGTGTGTTTGTTTTTCTGTGTGTGTGTTTTTGTTTTTGTGTGTTTTTGTTTTTGTGTGTGTGTTTTTTGTTTTTGTGTGTGTATTTGTTTTTCTGTGCGTGTGTGTTTTTGTTTTTGTGTGTGTTTTTGTTTTTCTGTGTGTGTGTTTTTTGTTTTTGTGCGTATGTTTTTGTTTTTGTGTGTGTTTATGTTTTTGTGGGTGTGTGTGCTTTTGTGGGTGTGTGTGTTTTTGTTTTTGTGTGTGTTTTTGTTTTTCTGTGTGTGTGTGTTTTTTGTTTTTGTGTGTGTGTGTTTTTGTGTGTGTGTGTGTTTTTGTGGGTGTTTGTTTCTGTTTGTTTTTGTGTGTTTGTTTTTGTTTTTGTGTGTGTTTTTTGTTTTTGTGTGTGTATTTGTTTTTGTGTGTGTTTTTGTGTGTGTTTGTTTTTGTGTGTGTGTTTGTTTTTGTGTGTGTGTGTTTGTTTGTTTTTGTGTGTGGTTTTGTTTTGTGTGTGTTTTTGTTCTTCTGTGCGTGTGTGTTTTTGTTTTTGTGTGTGTTTTTGTTTTTCTGTGTGTGTTTTTTGTTTTTGTGTGTGTTTTTGTTTTTGTGCGTTTGTTTTTGTTTTTGTGTGTGTTTATGTTTTTGTGGGTGTGTGTTTTTTTTTGTGTATGTTTTTGTTTTTCTGTGTGAGTGTGTTTTTTGTTTTTGTGTGTGTGTTTTTGTTTTTGTGTGTGTTTTAGTTTTTGTGTGTTTTTTTGTTTTCGTGTGTGTTTTCGTTTTTCTGTGTGTGTGTGTTTTTGTTTTTGTGTGTGTTTATCTTTTTGTGTGTGTGTTTGTGTTTTTGTTTTTGTGTGTGTTTTTGTGTTTGTTTTATTTTTTTGTGTGTGTGTGTTTTTGTTTTTGTGTGTGTTTTTGTTTTTCTGTGTGTGTGTTTTTTGTTTTTGTGTATGTCTGTTTGTTTTTGTGTGTGTGTTTGTTTTTGTGTTTGTTTTTGTTTTTTTGTGTGTGTGTGTGTTTGAGCTTTTGTTTTTGTGTGTGTTTTTGTTTTTCTGTGCGTGTGTGTTTTTGTTTTTGTGTGTGTTTTTGTTTTTGTGTGTGTGTGTTTGTTTTTGTGTGTGTGTCTTTTTGTGTGTGTGTGTGTTTTTTGTTTTTGTGTGTGTATTTGTTTTTGTGTGTGTGTTTGTTTTTGTGTGTGTTTTTGTTTTTATGTGTGTTTGTTTGAGCTTTTGTTTTTGTGTGTGTTTTTGTTTTTCTGTGCGTGTGTTTTTGTTTTTGTTTGTGTTTTTGTTTTTCTATGTGTGTTTTTTGTTTTTGTGTGTGTGTTTGTGTTTTTGTTTTTGTGTGTGTTTTTGTTTTTGTGTGTTTGTTTGTTTTTGTGTTTGTTTTTGTTTTTTTGTGTGTGTGTGTGTTTGAGCTTTTGTTTTTGTGTGTGTTTTTGTTTTTCTGTGTGTGTGTTTTTGTTTTCGTGTGTGTTTTTGTTTTTGTGTGTGTGTGTTTGAGCTTTTGTTTTTGTGTGTGTTTTTGTTTTTCTGTGCGTGTGTGTTTTTGTTTTTGTGTGTGTTTTTGTTTTTGTGTGTGTGTTTTTTGTTTTTGTGTGTCTTTTTGTTTTTGTGTGTGTTTTTGTTTTTGTGCGTATGTTTTTGTTTTTGTGTGTGTTTATGTTTTTGTGGGTGTGTGTGCTTTTGTGGGTGTGTGTGTTTTTGTTTTTGTGTGTGTTTTTGTTTTTCTGTGTGTGTGTGTTTTTTGTTTTTGTGTGTGTGTGTTTTTTGTTTTTTGCGTGTGTTTTTGTTTTTGTTTATGTTTGTGTTTTTGTTTTTGTGTGTGTTTATGTTTTTGTGGGTGTTTGTTTCTGTTTGTTTTTGTGTGTTTGTTTTTGTTTTTGTGTGTGTTTTTTGTTTTTGTGTGTGTATTTGTTTTTGTGTGTGTTTTTGTGTGTGTTTGTTTTTGTGTGTGTGTTTGTTTTTGTGTGTGTGTTTTTGTTTTTGTGTGTGTATTTGTTTTTGTGTGTGTTTGTTTTTGTGTGTGTTTTTGTTTTTCTGTGTGTGTGTTTGTTTTTGTTTGTGTTTTTGTTTTTGTGTGTGCGTGTTAGTTTGTTTTTGTGTGTGGTTTTGTTTTGTGTGTGTTTTTGTTTTTCTGTGCGTGTGTGTTTTTGTTTTTGTGTGTGTTTTTGTTTTTCTGTGTGTGTTTTTTGTTTTTGTGTGTGTTTTTGTTTTTGTGCGTTTGTTTTTGTTTTTGTGTGTGTTTATGTTTTTGTGGGTGTGTTTTTTTTTGTGTATATTTTTGTTTTTCTGTGTGAGTGTGTTTTCTGTTTTTGTGTGTGTTTTTGTTTTTGTGTGTGTGTGTTTGTTTTTGTGTGTGTGTGGTTTTGTTTTTGTGTGTGTGTTTGTGTTTTGTTTTTGTATGTGTTTTTGTTTTTGTGTGTGTGTTTGTGTTTTGTTTTTGTGTGTTTTTGCGTGTGTGTTTATGTTTTTGTGGGTGTGTGTTTGTTTTTGTGTGTGTTTGTTTTTGTTGTTGTGTGTGTTTTAGTTTTTGTGTGTGTGGTTTTGTTTTTGCGTGTGTTTTTGTTTTTGTTTTTGTGTGTGTTTTTGTTTTTGTGTGTTTGTTTTTGTGTGTGTGTGTTTGTTTTTGTGTGTGTGGTTTTGTTTTTGCGTGTGTTTTTGTTTTTGTTTTTGTGTGTGTTTTTGTTTTTGTGTGTTTGTTTTTGTGTGTGTGTGTTTGTTTTTGTGTGTGGTTTTGTTTTTCTGTGCGTGTGTTTTTTGTTTTTGTGTGTGTATTTGTTTTTGTGTGTGTGTTTGTTTTTGTGTGTGTTTTTGTTTTTCTGTGCGTGTGTGTTTTTGTTTTTGTGTGTGTTTTTGTTTTTGTGTGTTTGTGTTTTTGTTTTTGTGTGTGTTTTTGTTTTTGTGTGTGTGTTTGTTTTTGTTTTTGTTTTTGTTTTTTTGTGTGTGTGTGTGTTTGAGCTTTTGTTTTTGTGTGTGTTTTTGTTTTTCTGTGCGTGTGTGTTTTTGTTTTTGTGTGTGTTTTTGTTTTTGTGCATTTGTTTTTGTTTTTGTGTGTGTTTATGTTTTTGTGGGTGTATGTTTTTTTGTGTATGTTTTTGTTTTTCTGTGTGTGTGTGTTTTGTTTCTGTGTGTGTTTTTGTTTTTGTGTGTGTGTGTTTGTTTTTGTGCGTGTGTTTGTTTTTGTGTGTGTTTTTGTTTTGTGTGTGTGTTTGTTTTTGTGTGTGTGTTTGTTTTTGTGTGTGTTTGTGTTTTTGTGTGTATTTGTGTTTTTTCTTTTTGTGTGTGTGTGTTTGAGCTTTTGTTTTTGTGTGTTTTTGTTTTTCTGTGTGTGTGTTTTTGTTTTCGTGTGTGTTTTTGTTTTTTTGTGTGTGTGTTTGAGCTTTCGTTTTTGTGTGTGTTTTTGTTTTTCTGTGCGTGTGTGTTTTTGTTTTTGTGTGTGTTTTTGTTTTTGTGTGTGTGTGTTTGTTTTTGTGTGTGTGTCTTTTTGTGTGTGTGTGTGTTTTTTGTTTTTGTGTGTGTATTTGTTTTTGTGTGTGTGTTTGTTTTTGTGTGTGTTTTTGTTTTTATGTGTGTTTGTTTGAGCTTTTGTTTTTGTGTGTGTTTTTGTTTTTCTGTGCGTGTGTTTTTGTTTTTGTTTGTGTTTTTGTTTTTCTATGTGTGTTTTTTGTTTTTGTGTGTGTGTTTGTGTTTTTGTTTTTGTGTGTGTTTTTGTTTTTGTGTGTTTGTTTGTTTTTGTGTTTGTTTTTGTTTTTTTGTGTGTGTGTGTGTTTGAGCTTTTGTTTTTGTGTGTGTTTTTGTTTTTCTGTGTGTGTGTTTTTGTTTTCGTGTGTGTTTTTGTTTTTGTGTGTGTGTGTTTGAGCTTTTGTTTTTGTGTGTGTTTTTGTTTTTCTGTGCGTGTGTGTTTTTGTTTTTGTGTGTGTTTTTGTTTTTGTGTGTGTGTTTTTTGTTTTTGTGTGTCTTTTTGTTTTTGTGTGTGTTTTTGTTTTTGTGCGTATGTTTTTGTTTTTGTGTGTGTTTATGTTTTTGTGGGTGTGTGTGCTTTTGTGGGTGTGTGTGTTTTTGTTTTTGTGTGTGTTTTTGTTTTTCTGTGTGTGTGTGTTTTTTGTTTTTGTGTGTGTGTGTTTTTTGTTTTTTGCGTGTGTTTTTGTTTTTGTTTATGTTTGTGTTTTTGTTTTTGTGTGTGTTTATGTTTTTGTGGGTGTTTGTTTCTGTTTGTTTTTGTGTGTTTGTTTTTGTTTTTGTGTGTGTTTTTTGTTTTTGTGTGTGTATTTGTTTTTGTGTGTGTTTTTGTGTGTGTTTGTTTTTGTGTGTGTGTTTGTTTTTGTGTGTGTGTTTTTGTTTTTGTGTGTGTATTTGTTTTTGTGTGTGTTTGTTTTTGTGTGTGTTTTTGTTTTTCTGTGTGTGTGTTTGTGTTTTTGTTTTTGTGTGTGCGTGTTAGTTTGTTTTTGTGTGTGGTTTTGTTTTGTGTGTGTTTTTGTTTTTCTGTGCGTGTGTGTTTTTGTTTTTGTGTGTGTTTTTGTTTTTCTGTGTGTGTTTTTTGTTTTTGTGTGTGTTTTTGTTTTTGTGCGTTTGTTTTTGTTTTTGTGTGTGTTTATGTTTTTGTGGGTGTGTTTTTTTTTGTGTATATTTTTGTTTTTCTGTGTGAGTGTGTTTTCTGTTTTTGTGTGTGTTTTTGTTTTTGTGTGTGTGTGTTTGTTTTTGTGTGTGTGTGGTTTTGTTTTTGTGTGTGTGTTTGTGTTTTGTTTTTGTATGTGTTTTTGTTTTTGTGTGTGTGTTTGTGTTTTGTTTTTGTGTGTTTTTGCGTGTGTGTTTATGTTTTTGTGGGTGTGTGTTTGTTTTTGTGTGTGTTTGTTTTTGTTGTTGTGTGTGTTTTAGTTTTTGTGTGTGTGGTTTTGTTTTTGCGTGTGTTTTTGTTTTTGTTTTTGTGTGTGTTTTTGTTTTTGTGTGTTTGTTTTTGTGTGTGTGTGTTTGTTTTTGTGTGTGTGGTTTTGTTTTTGCGTGTGTTTTTGTTTTTGTTTTTGTGTGTGTTTTTGTTTTTGTGTGTTTGTTTTTGTGTGTGTGTGTTTGTTTTTGTGTGTGGTTTTGTTTTTCTGTGCGTGTGTTTTTTGTTTTTGTGTGTGTATTTGTTTTTGTGTGTGTGTTTGTTTTTGTGTGTGTTTTTGTTTTTCTGTGCGTGTGTGTTTTTGTTTTTGTGTGTGTTTTTGTTTTTGTGTGTTTGTGTTTTTGTTTTTGTGTGTGTTTTTGTTTTTGTGTGTGTGTTTGTTTTTGTTTTTGTTTTTGTTTTTTTGTGTGTGTGTGTGTTTGAGCTTTTGTTTTTGTGTGTGTTTTTGTTTTTCTGTGCGTGTGTGTTTTTGTTTTTGTGTGTGTTTTTGTTTTTGTGCATTTGTTTTTGTTTTTGTGTGTGTTTATGTTTTTGTGGGTGTATGTTTTTTTGTGTATGTTTTTGTTTTTCTGTGTGTGTGTGTTTTGTTTCTGTGTGTGTTTTTGTTTTTGTGTGTGTGTGTTTGTTTTTGTGCGTGTGTTTGTTTTTGTGTGTGTTTTTGTTTTGTGTGTGTGTTTGTTTTTGTGTGTGTGTTTGTTTTTGTGTGTGTTTGTGTTTTTGTGTGTATTTGTGTTTTTTCTTTTTGTGTGTGTGTGTTTGAGCTTTTGTTTTTGTGTGTTTTTGTTTTTCTGTGTGTGTGTTTTTGTTTTCGTGTGTGTTTTTGTTTTTTTGTGTGTGTGTTTGAGCTTTCGTTTTTGTGTGTGTTTTTGTTTTTCTGTGCGTGTGTGTTTTTGTTTTTGTGTGTGTTTTTGTTTTTCTGTGTGTGTGTTTTTTGTTTTTGTGTGTGTGTGTTTTTTTGTGTATGTTTTTGTTTTTCTGTGTGTGTGTGTTTTGTTTCTCTGTGTGTTTTTGTTTTTGTGTGTGTGCGTTTGTTTTTGTGCGTGTGTTTGTTTTTGTGTGTGTTTTTGTTTTGTGTGTGTTTTTGTTTTTGTGCGTATGTTTTTGTTTTTGTGTGTGTTTATGTTTTTGTGGGTGTGTGTGCTTTTGTGGGTGTGTGTGTTTTTGTTTTTGTGTGTGTTTTTGTTTTTCTGTGTGTAAGTGTTTTTTGTTTTTGTGTGTGTGTGTTTTTGTGTGTGTGTGTGTTTTTTGTTTTTTGCGTGTGTTTTTGTTTTTGTTTATGTTTGCGTTTTTGTTTTTCTGTGTGTCTGTTTGTTTTTGTGTGTTTGTTTTTGTGTGTGTTTTTTGTTTTTGTGTGTGTATTTGTTTATGTGTGTGTTTTTGTGTGTGTTTGTTTTTGTGTGTGTGTTTGTTTTTGTGTGTGTGTGTTTTTGTTTTTGTGTGTGTATTTGTTTTTGTGTGTGTTTGTTTTTGTGTGTCTTTTTGTTTTTCTGTGTGTGTGTTTGTTTTTGTTTGTGTTTTTGTTTTTGTGTGTGCGTGTTTGTTTGTTTTTGTGTGTGTTTTTGTTTTTCTGTGTGTGTGTGTTTTGTTTTTGTGTGTGTTTTTGTTTTTGTGTGTGTGTTTGTTTTTGTGTTTGTTTTTGTTTTTTTGTGTGTGTGTGTGTTTGAGCTTTTGTTTTTGTGTGTGTTTTTGTTTTTCTGTGCGTGTGTGTTTTTGTTTTTGTGTGTGTTTTTGTTTTTGTGCATTTGTTTTTGTTTTTGTGTGTGTTTATGTTTTTGTGGGTGTATGTTTTTTTGTGTATGTTTTTGTTTTTCTGTGTGTGTGTGTTTTGTTTCTGTGTGTGTTTTTGTTTTTGTGTGTGTGTGTTTGTTTTTGTGCGTGTGTTTGTTTTTGTGTGTGTTTTTGTTTTGTGTGTGTGTTTGTTTTTGTGTGTGTGTTTGTTTTTGTGTGTGTTTGTGTTTTTGTGTGTATTTGTGTTTTTTCTTTTTGTGTGTGTGTGTTTGAGCTTTTGTTTTTGTGTGTTTTTGTTTTTCTGTGTGTGTGTTTTTGTTTTCGTGTGTGTTTTTGTTTTTTTGTGTGTGTGTTTGAGCTTTCGTTTTTGTGTGTGTTTTTGTTTTTCTGTGCGTGTGTGTTTTTGTTTTTGTGTGTGTTTTTGTTTTTCTGTGTGTGTTTTTTGTTTTTGTGTGTGTGTGTTTTTTTGTGTATGTTTTTGTTTTTCTGTGTGTGTGTGTTTTGTTTCTGTGTGTGTTTTTGTTTTTGTGTGTGTGTGTTTGTTTTTGTGCGTGTGTTTGTTTTTGTGTGTGTTTTTGTTTTGTGTGTGTTTTTGTTTTTGTGCGTATGTTTTTGTTTTTGTGTGTGTTTATGTTTTTGTGGGTGTGTGTGCTTTTGTGGGTGTGTGTGTTTTTGTTTTTGTGTGTGTTTTTGTTTTTCTGTGTGTAAGTGTTTTTTGTTTTTGTGTGTGTGTGTTTTTGTGTGTGTGTGTGTTTTTTGTTTTTTGCGTGTGTTTTTGTTTTTGTTTATGTTTGTGTTTTTGTTTTTCTGTGTGTCTGTTTGTTTTTGTGTGTTTGTTTTTGTGTGTGTTTTTTGTTTTTGTGTGTGTATTTGTTTTTGTGTGTGTTTTTGTGTGTGTTTGTTTTTGTGTGTGTGTTTGTTTTTGTGTGTGTGTGTTTTTGTTTTTGTGTGTGTATTTGTTTTTGTGTGTGTTTGTTTTTGTGTGTGTTTTTGTTTTTCTGTGTGTGTGTTTGTTTTTGTTTGTGTTTTTGTTTTTGTGTGTGCGTGTTTGTTTGTTTTTGTGTGTGTTTTTGTTTTTCTGTGTGTGTGTGTTTTGTTTTTGTGTGTGTTTTTGTTTTTGTGTGTGTGTTTGTTTTTGTGTTTGTTTTTGTTTTTTTGTGTGTGTGTGTTTTTGAGCTTTTGTTTTTGTGTGTGTTTTTGTTTTTCTGTGCGTGTGTGTTTTTGTTTTCGTGTGTGTTTTTGTTATTGTGTGTGTGTGTTTGAGCTTTCGTTTTTGTGTGTGTTTTTGTTTTTCTGTGCGTGTGTGTTTTTGTTTTTGTGTGTGTTTTTGTTTTTCTGTGTGTGTGTTTTTTGTTTTTGTGTGTGTTTTTGTTTTTGTGCATTTGTTTTTGTTTTTGTGTGTGTTTATGTTTTTGTGGGTGTGTGTTTTTTTGTGTATGTTTTTGTATTTCTGTGTGTGTGTGTTTTTTGTTTTTGTGTGTGTTTTTGTTTTTGTGTGTGTGTGTTTGTTTTTGTGTGTGTGTGGTTTTGTTTTTGTGTGTGTGTTTGTGTTTTGTTTTTGTATGTGGTTTTGTTTTTGTGTGTGTGTTTGTGTTTTGTTTTTGTGTGTTTTTGTGTGTGTGTTTATGTTTTTGTGGGTGTGTGTTTGTTTTTGTGTGTTTGTTTTTGTTGTTGTGTGTGTTTTAGTTTTTATGTGTGTGGTTTTGTTTTTGTGTGTGTTTGTTTTTGTGTGTGTGTGTTTGTTTTTGTGTGTGTTTTTGTTTTTCTGTGCGTGTGTTTTTTGTTTTTGTGTGTGTGTCTTTTTGTGTGTGTGTGTGTTTTTTGTTTTTGTTTGTGTATTTGTTTTTGTGTGTGTGTTTGTTTTTGTGTGTGTTTTTGTTTTTGAGTGTGTGTGTGTGTTTTTGTTTTTGTGTGTGTGTTTTTGTTTTTGTGTGTGTTTTAGTTTTTGTGTGTTTTTTTGTTTTCGTGTGTGTTTTCGTTTTTCTGTGTGTGTGTGTTTTTGTTTTTGTGTGTGTTTTTCTTTTTGTGTGTGTGTTTGTGTTTTTGTTTTTGTGTGTGTTTTTGTGTTTGTTTTTGTTTTTTTGTGTGTGTGTGTTTTTGTTTTTGTGTGTGTCTGTTTGTTTTTGTGTGTGTGTTTGTTTTTGTGTTTGTTTTTGTTTTTTTGTGTGTGTGTGTGTTTGAGCTTTTGTTTTTGTGTGTGTTTTTGTTTTTCTGTGCGTGTGTGTTTTTGTTTTTGTGTGTGTTTTTGTTTTTGTGTGTGTGTGTTTGTTTTTGTGTGTGTGTCATTTTGTGTGTGTGTGTGTTTTTTGTTTTTGTGTGTGTATTTGTTTTTGTGTATGTGTTTGTTTTTGTGTGTGTTTTTGTTTTTATGTGTGTTTGTTTGAGCTTTTGTTTTTGTGTGTGTTTTTGTTTTTCTGTGCGTGTGTTTTTGTTTTTGTTTGTGTTTTTGTTTTTATGTGTGTTTGTTTGAGCTTTTGTTTTTGTGTGTGTTTTTGTTTTTCTGTGTGTGTTTTTTGTTTTTGTGTGTGTTTTTGTGTGTGTGTGTTTGTTTTTATGTGTGTGTGGTTTTGTTTTTGTGTGTTTTTGTTTTTGTGTGTGTGTTTTTATTTTTGTGTGTGTTTTTGTTTTTGAGTGTGTGTGTGAGTTTTTGTTTTTGTGTGTGTGTTTGTGTTTTTGTTTTTGTGTGTGTTTTTGTTTGTGTGTGTGTGTTTGTTTTTGTGTTTGTTTTTGTTTTTTTGTGTGTGTGTGTGTTTGAGCTTTTGTTTTTGTGTGTGTTTTTGTTTTTCTGTGCGTGTGTGTTTTTGTTTTTGTGTGTGTTTTTGTTTTTGAGTGTGTGTGTGTGTTTTTGTTTTTGTGTGTGTGTGTTTGTTTTTGTGTGTGTGTCTTTTTGTGTGTGTGTGTGTTTTTGTTCTTCTGTGTGTGTGTATTTGATTTTGTGTGTGTGTTTGTTTTTGTGTGTGTTTTTGTTTTTATGTGTGTTTGTTTGAGCTTTTGTTTTTGTGTGTGTTTTTGTTTTTCTGTGTGTGTTTTTTGTTTTTGTGTGTGTTTTTGTGTGTGTGTGTTTGTTTTTATGTGTGTGTGGTTTTGTTTTTGTGTGTTTTTGTTTTTGTGTGTGTGTTTGTGTTTTTGTTTTTGTGTGTGTTTTTGTTTTTGTGTGTGTGTTTGTTTTTATTTTTTTGTGTGTGTGTGTGTTTGAGCTTTTGTTTTTGTGTGTGTTTTTGTTTTTCTGTGCGTGTGTGTTTTTGTTTTTGTGTGTGTTTTTGTTTTTGTGTGTGTGTTTGTTTTTGTATGTGTGTTTTTGTGTGTGTTTGTGTTTTTTCTTTTTGTGTGTGTGTGTGTTTGAGCTTTTGTTTTTGTGTGTGTTTTTGTTTTTCTGTGTGTGTGTTTTTGTTTTTGTGTGTGTGTTTGAGCTTTTGTTTTTGTGTGTGTTTTTTGTTTTTTGCGTGTGTTTTTGTTTTGTGTGTGTGTTTGTTTTTGTGTGTGTGTGTGTTTTTGTTTTTGTGTGTGTTTTTGTTGTTCTGTGTGTGTGTTTTTTGTTTCTGTGTGTGTTTTTGTTTTTGAGTGTGTGTGTGTGTTTTTGTTTTTGTGTGTGTGTTTTTGTTTTTGTGTGTGTTTTAGTTTTTGTGTGTGTGTTTTTGCTTTTGTGTGTGTTTTAGTTTTTGTGTGTTTTTTTGTTTTCGTGTGTGTTTTCGTTTTTCTGTGTGTGTGTTTGTGTTTTTGTTTTTGTGTGTGTTTTTGTGTTTGTTTTTGTTTTTCTGTGTGTGTGTGTTTTTGTTTTTGTGTGTGTTTTTGTTTTTGTGTGTGTTTTTGTTTTTGTGCGTGTTTTTGTTTTTCTGTGCGTGTGTGTTTTTGTTTTTGTGTGTGTTTTTGTTTTTGTGTGTGTGTTTGTGTTTTTGTTTTTGTGTGTGTTTTTGTTTTTGTGTGTGTGTTTGTTTTTGTGTTTGTTTTTGTTTTTTTGTGTGTGTGTGTGTTTGAGCTTTTGTTTTTGTGTGTATTTTTATTTTTCTGTGCGTGTGTGTTTTTGTTTTTGTGTGTGTTTTTGTTTTTGTGCATTTGTTTTTGTTTTTGTGTGTGTTTATGTTTTTGAGTGTGTGTGTGTGTTTTTGTTTTTGTGTGTGTGTTTTTGCTTTTGTGTGTGTTTTAGTTTTTGTGTGTTTTTTTGTTTTCGTGTGTGTTTTCGTTTTTCTGTGTGTGTGTTTGTGTTTTTGTTTTTGTGTGTGTTTTTGTGTTTGTTTTTGTTTTTCTGTGTGTGTGTGTTTTTGTTTTTGTGTGTGTTTTTGTTTTTGTGTGTGTTTTTGTTTTTGTGCGTGTTTTTGTTTTTCTGTGCGTGTGTGTTTTTGTTTTTGTGTGTGTTTTTGTTTTTGTGTGTGTGTTTGTGTTTTTGTTTTTGTGTGTGTTTTTGTTTTTGTGTGTGTGTTTGTTTTTGTGTTTGTTTTTGTTTTTTTGTGTGTGTGTGTGTTTGAGCTTTTGTTTTTGTGTGTATTTTTATTTTTCTGTGCGTGTGTGTTTTTGTTTTTGTGTGTGTTTTTGTTTTTGTGCATTTGTTTTTGTTTTTGTGTGTGTTTATGTTTTTGTGGGTGTATGTTTTTTTGTGTATGTTTTTGTTTTTCTGTGTGTGTGTGTTTTGTTTCTGTGTGTGTTTTTGTTTTTGTTTGTGTGTGTTTGTTTTTGTGCGTGTGTTTGTTTTTGTGTGTGTTTTTGTTTTGTGTGTGTGTTTGTTTTTGTGTGTGTGTTTTTGTGTGTGTTTGTGTTTTTTCATTTTGTGTGTGTATTTGTTTTTGTGTGTGTGTTTGTTTTTCTGTGTGTGTGTTTTTGTTTTTGTGTGTTTTTGTTTTTGTGTGTGTGTTTTTTGTTTTTGTGTGTGTATTTGTTTTTGTGTGTGTTTTTGTTTGTGTGTGTGTGTTTGAGCTTTTGTTTTTGTGTGTGTTTTTGTTTTTCTGTGCGTGTGTGTTTTTGTTTTTGTGTGTGTTTTTGTTTTTGTGTGTGTTTTTGTTTTTGTGCGTGTTTTTGTTTTTCTGTGCGTGTGTGTTTTTGTTTTTGTGCGTGTTTTTGTTTTTGTGTGTGTGTTTGTGTTTTTGTTTTTGTGTGTGTTTTTGTTTTTGTGTGTGTGTTTGTTTTTGTGTTTGTTTTTGTTTTTTTGTGTGTGTGTGTGTTTGAGCTTTTGTTTTTGTGTGTGTTGTTATTTTTCTGTGCGTGTGTGTTTTTGTTTTTGTGTGTGTTTTTGTTTTTGTGCATTTGTTTTTGTTTTTGTGTGTGTTTATGTTTTTGAGTGTGTGTGTGTGTTTTTGTTTTTGTGTGTGTGTTTTTGCTTTTGTGTGTGTTTTAGTTTTTGTGTGTTTTTTTGTTTTCGTGTGTGTTTTCGTTTTTCTGTGTGTGTGTTTGTGTTTTTGTTTTTGTGTGTGTTTTTGTGTTTGTTTTTGTTTTTCTGTGTGTGTGTGTTTTTGTTTTTGTGTGTGTTTTTGTTTTTGTGTGTGTTTTTGTTTTTGTGCGTGTTTTTGTTTTTCTGTGCGTGTGTGTTTTTGTTTTTGTGTGTGTTTTTGTTTTTGTGTGTGTGTTTGTGTTTTTGTTTTTGTGTGTGTTTTTGTTTTTGTGTGTGTGTTTGTTTTTGTGTTTGTTTTTGTTTTTTTGTGTGTGTGTGTGTTTGAGCTTTTGTTTTTGTGTGTGTTTTTATTTTTCTGTGCGTGTGTGTTTTTGTTTTTGTGTGTGTTTTTGTTTTTGTGCATTTGTTTTTGTGTGTGTTTATGTTTTTGTGGGTGTATGTTTTTTTGTGTATGTTTTTGTTTTTCTGTGTGTGTGTGTTTTGTTTCTGTGTGTGTTTTTGTTTTTGTGTGTGTGTGTTTGTTTTTGTGCGTGTGTTTGTTTTTGTGTGTGTTTTTGTTTTGTGTGTGTGTTTGTTTTTGTGTGTGTGTTTTTGTGTGTGTTTGTGTTTTTTCATTTTGTGTGTGTATTTGTTTTTGTGTGTGTGTTTGTTTTTCTGTGTGTGTGTTTTTGTTTTTGTGTGTTTTTGTTTTTGTGTGTGTGTTTTTTGTTTTTGTGTGTGTATTTGTTTTTGTGTGTGTTTTTGTTTGTGTGTGTGTGTTTGAGCTTTTGTTTTTGTGTGTGTTTTTGTTTTTCTGTGCGTGTGTGTTTTTGTTTTTGTGTGTGTTTTTGTTTTTCTGTGTGTGTGTTTTTTTGTTTTTGTGTGTCTTTTTGTTTTTGTGTGTGTTTTTGTTTTTGTGCGTATGTTTTTGTTTTTGTGTGTGTTTATGTTTTTGTGGGTGTGTGTGCTTTTGTGGGTGTGTGTGTTTTTGTTTTTGTGTGTGTTTTTGTTTTTCTGTGTGTGCGTGTTTTTTGTTTTTGTGTGTGTGTGTTTTTGTCTGTGTGTGTGTTTTTTGTTTTTTGCGTGTGTCTGTTTGTTTTTGTGTGTTTGTTTTTGTTTTTGTGTGTGTTTTTTGTTTTTGTGTGTGTATTTGTTTTTGTGTGTGTTTTTGTGTGTTTGTTTTTGTGTGTGTGTTTGTTTTTGTGTGTGTGTGTTTTTGTTTTTGTGTGTGTATTTGTTTTTGTGTGTGTTTGTTTTTGTGTGTGTTTTTGTTTTTCTGTGTGTGTGTTTGTTTTTGTTTGTGTTTTTGTTTTTGTGTGTGCGTGTTTGTTTGTTTTTGTGTGTGTTTTTGTTTTTCTGTGTGTATTTGTTTTTGTGTGTGTTTTTGTGTGTGTTTGTTTTTGTGTGTGTGTTTGTTTTTGTGTGTGTGTGTTTTTGTTTTTGTGTGTGTATTTGTTTTTGTGTGTTTTTGTTTTTGTGTGTGTTTTTGTTTTTCTGTGTGTGTGTTTGTTTTTGTTTGTGTTTTTGTTTTTGTGTGTGCGTGTTTGTTTGTTTTTGTGTGTGTTTTTGTTTTTCTTTATGTGTGTGTTTTGTTTTTGTGTATGTCTGTTTGTTTTTGTGTGTGTTTTTGTTTTTGTGCGTGTTTTTGTTTTTCTGTGTGTGTGTTTTTGTTTTTTGCGTGTGTTTTTGTTTTTGTTTATGTTTGTGTTTTTGTTTTTCTGTGTGTCTGTTTGTTTTTGTGTGTTTGTTTTTGTGTGTGTTTTTTGTTTTTGTGTGTGTATTTGTTTTTGTGTGTGTTTTTGTGTGTGTTTGTTTTTGTGTGTGTGTTTGTTTTTGTGTGTGTGTGTTTTTGTGTGTGTATTTGTTTTTGTGTGTGTTTGTTTTTGTGTGTGTTTTTGTTTTTCTGTGTGTGTGTTTGTTTTTGTTTGTGTTTTTGTTTTTGTGTGTGCGTGTTTGTTTGTTTTTGTGTGTGTCTTTGTTTTTCTGTGTGTGTGTGTTTTGTTTTTGTGTGTGTTTTTGTTTTTGTGTGTGTGTTTGTTTTTGTGTTTGTTTTTGTTTTTTTGTGTGTGTGTGTGTTTGAGCTTTTGTTTTTGTGTGTGTTTTTATTTTTCTGTGCGTGTGTGTTTTTGTTTTTGTGTGTGTTTTTGTTTTTGTGCATTTGTTTTTGTTTTTGTGTGTGTTTATGTTTTTGTGGGTGTATGTTTTTTTGTGTATGTATTTGTTTTTCTGTGTGTGTGTGTTTTGTTTCTGTGTGTGTTTTTGTTTTTGTGTGTGTGTGTTTGTTTTTGTGCGTGTGTTTGTTTTTGTGTGTGTTTTTGTTTTGTGTGTGTGTTTGTTTTTGTGTGTGTGTTTTTGTGTGTGTTTGTGTTTTTTCATTTTGTGTGTGTATTTGTTTTTGTGTGTGTGTTTGTTTTTCTGTGTGTGTGTTTTTGTTTTTGTGTGTTTTTGTTTTTGTGTGTGTGTTTTTTGTTTTTGTGTGTGTATTTGTTTTTGTGTGTGTTTTTGTTTGTGTGTGTGTGTTTGAGCTTTTGTTTTTGTGTGTGTTTTTGTTTTTCTGTGCGTGTGTGTTTTTGTTTTTGTGTGTGTTTTTGTTTTTCTGTGTGTGTTTTTTTGTTTTTGTGTGTCTTTTTGTTTTTGTGTGTGTTTTTGTTTTTGTGCGTATGTTTTTGTTTTTGTGTGTGTTTATGTTTTTGTGGGTGTGTGTGCTTTTGTGGGTGTGTGTGTTTTTGTTTTTGTGTGTGTTTTTGTTTTTCTGTGTGTGCGTGTTTTTTGTTTTTGTGTGTGTTTTTGTTTTTGTGTGTGTGTTTGTTTTTGTGTTTGTTTTTGTTTTTTTGTGTGTGTGTGTGTTTGAGCTTTTGTTTTTGTGTGTGTTTTTATTTTTCTGTGCGTGTGTGTTTTTGTTTTTGTGTGTGTTTTTGTTTTTGTGCATTTGTTTTTGTTTTTGTGTGTGTTTATGTTTTTGTGGGTGTATGTTTTTTTGTGTATGTTTTTGTTTTTCTGTGTGTGTGTGTTTTGTTTCTGTGTGTGTTTTTGTTTTTGTGTGTGTGTGTTTGTTTTTGTGCGTGTGTTTGTTTTTGTGTGTGTTTTTGTTTTGTGTGTGTGTTTGTTTTTGTGTGTGTGTTTTTGTGTGTGTTTGTGTTTTTTCATTTTGTGTGTGTATTTGTTTTTGTGTGTGTGTTTGTTTTTCTGTGTGTGTGTTTTTGTTTTTGTGTGTTTTTGTTTTTGTGTGTGTGTTTTTTGTTTTTGTGTGTGTATTTGTTTTTGTGTGTGTTTTTGTTTGTGTGTGTGTGTTTGAGCTTTTGTTTTTGTGTGTGTTTTTGTTTTTCTGTGCGTGTGTGTTTTTGTTTTTGTGTGTGTTTTTGTTTTTCTGTGTGTGTTTTTTTGTTTTTGTGTGTCTTTTTGTTTTTGTGTGTGTTTTTGTTTTTGTGCGTATGTTTTTGTTTTTGTGTGTGTTTATGTTTTTGTGGGTGTGTGTGCTTTTGTGGGTGTGTGTGTTTTTGTTTTTGTGTGTGTTTTTGTTTTTCTGTGTGTGCGTGTTTTTTGTTTTTGTGTGTGTGTGTTTTTGTCTGTGTGTGTGTTTTTTGTTTTTTGCGTGTGTCTGTTTGTTTTTGTGTGTTTGTTTTTGTTTTTGTGTGTGTTTTTTGTTTTTGTGTGTGTATTTGTTTTTGTGTGTGTTTTTGTGTGTGTTTGTTTTTGTGTGTGTGTTTGTTTTTGTGTGTGTGTGTTTTTGTTTTTGTGTGTGTATTTGTTTTTGTGTGTGTTTGTTTTTGTGTGTGTTTTTGTTTTTCTGTGTGCGTGTTTGTTTTTGTTTGTGTTTTTGTTTTTGTGTGTGCGTGTTTGTTTGTTTTTGTGTGTGTTTTTGTTTTTCTGTGTGTATTTGTTTTTGTGTGTGTTTTTGTGTGTGTTTGTTTTTGTGTGTGTTTTTTTTGTGTGTGTGTGTTTTTGTTTTTGTGTGTGTATTTGTTTTTGTGTGTTTTTGTTTTTGTGTGTGTTTTTGTTTTTCTGTGTGTGTGTTTGTTTTTGTTTGTGTTTTTGTTTTTGTGTGTGCGTGTTTGTTTGTTTTTGTGTGTGTTTTTGTTTTTCTTTATGTGTGTGTTTTGTTTTTGTGTATGTCTGTTTGTTTTTGTGTGTGTTTTTGTTTTTGTGCGTGTTTTTGTTTTTCTGTGTGTGTGTTTTTGTTTTTTGCGTGTGTTTTTGTTTTTGTTTATGTTTGTGTTTTTGTTTTTCTGTGTGTCTGTTTGTTTTTGTGTGTTTGTTTTTGTGTGTGTTTTTTGTTTTTGTGTGTGTATTTGTTTTTGTGTGTGTTTTTGTGTGTGTTTGTTTTTGTGTGTGTGTTTGTTTTTGTGTGTGTGTGTTTTTGTGTGTGTATTTGTTTTTGTGTGTGTTTGTTTTTGTGTGTGTTTTTGTTTTTCTGTGTGTGTGTTTGTTTTTGTTTGTGTTTTTGTTTTTGTGTGTGCGTGTTTGTTTGTTTTTGTGTGTGTTTTTGTTTTTCTGTGTGTGTGTGTTTTGTTTTTGTGTGTGTTTTTGTTTTTGTGTGTGTGTTTGTTTTTGTGTTTGTTTTTGTTTTTTTGTGTGTGTGTGTTTTTGAGCTTTTGTTTTTGTGTGTGTTTTTGTTTTTCTGTGCGTGTGTGTTTTTGTTTTCGTGTGTGTTTTTGTTATTGTGTGTGTGTGTTTGAGCTTTCGTTTTTGTGTGTGTTTTTGTTTTTCTGTGCGTGTGTGTTTTTGTTTTTGTGTGTGTTTTTGTTTTTCTGTGTGTGTGTTTTTTGTTTTTGTGTGTGTTTTTGTTTTTGTGCATTTGTTTTTGTTTTTGTGTGTGTTTATGTTTTTGTGGGTGTGTGTTTTTTTGTGTATGTTTTTGTATTTCTGTGTGTGTGTGTTTTTTGTTTTTGTGTGTGTTTTTGTTTTTGTGTGTGTGTGTTTGTTTTTGTGTGTGTGTGGTTTTGTTTTTGTGTGTGTGTTTGTGTTTTGTTTTTGTATGTGGTTTTGTTTTTGTGTGTGTGTTTGTGTTTTGTTTTTGTGTGTTTTTGTGTGTGTGTTTATGTTTTTGTGGGTGTGTGTTTGTTTTTGTGTGTTTGTTTTTGTTGTTGTGTGTGTTTTAGTTTTTGTGTGTGTGGTTTTGTTTTTGTGTGTGTTTGTTTTTGTGTGTGTGTGTTTGTTTTTGTGTGTGTTTTTGTTTTTCTGTGCGTGTGTTTTTTGTTTTTGTGTGTGTGTCTTTTTGTGTGTGTGTGTGTTTTTTGTTTTTGTGTGTGTATTTGTTTTTGTGTGTGTGTTTGTTTTTGTGTGTGTTTTTGTTTTTGAGTGTGTGTGTGTGTTTTTGTTTTTGTGTGTGTGTTTTTGTTTTTGTGTGTGTTTTAGTTTTTGTGTGTTTTTTTGTTTTCGTGTGTGTTTTCGTTTTTCTGTGTGTGTGTGTTTTTGTTTTTGTGTGTGTTTTTCTTTTTGTGTGTGTGTTTGTGTTTTTGTTTTTGTGTGTGTTTTTGTGTTTGTTTTTGTTTTTTTTGTGTGTGTGTGTTTTTGTTTTTGTGTGTGTCTGTTTGTTTTTGTGTGT
Source organism: Scyliorhinus torazame (assembly GCF_047496885.1). Taxonomy (NCBI): domain Eukaryota; kingdom Metazoa; phylum Chordata; class Chondrichthyes; order Carcharhiniformes; family Scyliorhinidae; genus Scyliorhinus; species Scyliorhinus torazame. The sequence goes on from NW_027307855.1 coordinate 304,946, forward strand.
GTGTTTGTTTTTGTGTTTGTTTTTGTTTATTTGTGTGTGTGTGTGTTTGAGCTTTTGTTTTTGTGTGTGTTTTTGTTTTTCTGTGCGTGTGTGTTTTTGTTTTTGTGTGTGTTTTTGTTTTTGTGTGTGTGTGTTTGTTTTTGTGTGTGTGTCATTTTGTGTGTGTGTGTGTTTTTTGTTTTTGTGTGTGTATTTGTTTTTGTGTATGTGTTTGTTTTTGTGTGTGTTTTTGTTTTTATGTGTGTTTGTTTGAGCTTTTGTTTTTGTGTGTGTTTTTGTTTTTCTGTGCGTGTGTTTTTGTTTTTGTTTGTGTTTTTGTTTTTATGTGTGTTTGTTTGAGCTTTTGTTTTTGTGTGTGTTTTTGTTTTTCTGTGTGTGTTTTTTGTTTTTGTGTGTGTTTTTGTGTGTGTGTGTTTGTTTTTATGTGTGTGTGGTTTTGTTTTTGTGTGTTTTTGTTTTTGTGTGTGTGTTTTTATTTTTGTGTGTGTTTTTGTTTTTGAGTGTGTGTGTGAGTTTTTGTTTTTGTGTGTGTGTTTGTGTTTTTGTTTTTGTGTGTGTTTTTGTTTGTGTGTGTGTGTTTGTTTTTGTGTTTGTTTTTGTTTTTTTGTGTGTGTGTGTGTTTGAGCTTTTGTTTTTGTGTGTGTTTTTGTTTTTCTGTGCGTGTGTGTTTTTGTTTTTGTGTGTGTTTTTGTTTTTGAGTGTGTGTGTGTGTTTTTGTTTTTGTGTGTGTGTGTTTGTTTTTGTGTGTGTGTCTTTTTGTGTGTGTGTGTGTTTTTGTTCTTCTGTGTGTGTGTATTTGATTTTGTGTGTGTGTTTGTTTTTGTGTGTGTTTTTGTTTTTATGTGTGTTTGTTTGAGCTTTTGTTTTTGTGTGTGTTTTTGTTTTTCTGTGTGTGTTTTTTGTTTTTGTGTGTGTTTTTGTGTGTGTGTGTTTGTTTTTATGTGTGTGTGGTTTTGTTTTTGTGTGTTTTTGTTTTTGTGTGTGTGTTTGTGTTTTTGTTTTTGTGTGTGTTTTTGTTTTTGTGTGTGTGTTTGTTTTTGTTTTTTTGTGTGTGTGTGTGTTTGAGCTTTTGTTTTTGTGTGTGTTTTTGTTTTTCTGTGCGTGTGTGTTTTTGTTTTTGTGTGTGTTTTTGTTTTTGTGTGTGTGTTTGTTTTTGTATGTGTGTTTTTGTGTGTGTTTGTGTTTTTTCTTTTTGTGTGTGTGTGTGTTTGAGCTTTTGTTTTTGTGTGTGTTTTTGTTTTTCTGTGTGTGTGTTTTTGTTTTTGTGTGTGTGTTTGAGCTTTTGTTTTTGTGTGTGTTTTTTGTTTTTTGCGTGTGTTTTTGTTTTGTGTGTGTGTTTGTTTTTGTGTGTGTGTGTGTTTTTGTTTTTGTGTGTGTTTTTGTTTTTCTGTGTGTGTGTTTTTTGTTTCTGTGTGTGTTTTTGTTTTTGAGTGTGTGTGTGTGTTTTTGTTTTTGTGTGTGTGTTTTTGTATTTGTGTGTGTTTTAGTTTTTGTGTGTGTGTTTTTGCTTTTGTGTGTGTTTTAGTTTTTGTGTGTTTTTTTGTTTTCGTGTGTGTTTTCGTTTTTCTGTGTGTGTGTTTGTGTTTTTGTTTTTGTGTGTGTTTTTGTGTTTGTTTTTGTTTTTCTGTGTGTGTGTGTTTTTGTTTTTGTGTGTGTTTTTGTTTTTGTGTGTGTTTTTGTTTTTGTGCGTGTTTTTGTTTTTCTGTGCGTGTGTGTTTTTGTTTTTGTGTGTGTTTTTGTTTTTGTGTGTGTGTTTGTGTTTTTGTTTTTGTGTGTGTTTTTGTTTTTGTGTGTGTGTTTGTTTTTGTGTTTGTTTTTGTTTTTTTGTGTGTGTGTGTGTTTGAGCTTTTGTTTTTGTGTGTGTTTTTATTTTTCTGTGCGTGTGTGTTTTTGTTTTTGTGTGTGTTTTTGTTTTTGTGCATTTGTTTTTGTTTTTGTGTGTGTTTATGTTTTTGAGTGTGTGTGTGTGTTTTTGTTTTTGTGTGTGTGTTTTTGCTTTTGTGTGTGTTTTAGTTTTTGTGTGTTTTTTTGTTTTCGTGTGTGTTTTCGTTTTTCTGTGTGTGTGTTTGTGTTTTTGTTTTTGTGTGTGTTTTTGTGTTTGTTTTTGTTTTTCTGTGTGTGTGTGTTTTTGTTTTTGTGTGTGTTTTTGTTTTTGTGTGTGTTTTTGTTTTTGTGCGTGTTTTTGTTTTTCTGTGCGTGTGTGTTTTTGTTTTTGTGTGTGTTTTTGTTTTTGTGTGTGTGTTTGTGTTTTTGTTTTTGTGTGTGTTTTTGTTTTTGTGTGTGTGTTTGTTTTTGTGTTTGTTTTTGTTTTTTTGTGTGTGTGTGTGTTTGAGCTTTTGTTTTTGTGTGTGTTTTTATTTTTCTGTGCGTGTGTGTTTTTGTTTTTGTGTGTGTTTTTGTTTTTGTGCATTTGTTTTTGTTTTTGTGTGTGTTTATGTTTTTGTGGGTGTATGTTTTTTTGTGTATGTTTTTGTTTTTCTGTGTGTGTGTGTTTTGTTTCTGTGTGTGTTTTTGTTTTTGTGTGTGTGTGTTTGTTTTTGTGCGTGTGTTTGTTTTTGTGTGTGTTTTTGTTTTGTGTGTGTGTTTGTTTTTGTGTGTGTGTTTTTGTGTGTGTTTGTGTTTTTTCATTTTGTGTGTGTATTTGTTTTTGTGTCTGTGTTTGTTTTTCTGTGTGTGTGTTTTTGTTTTTGTGTGTTTTTGTTTTTGTGTGTGTGTTTTTTGTTTTTGTGTGTGTATTTGTTTTTGTGTGTGTTTTTGTTTGTGTGTGTGTGTTTGAGCTTTTGTTTTTGTGTGTGTTTTTGTTTTTCTGTGCGTGTGTGTTTTTGTTTTTGTGTGTGTTTTTGTTTTTCTGTGTGTGTGTTTTTTTGTTTTTGTGTGTCTTTTTGTTTTTGTGTGTGTTTTTGTTTTTGTGCGTATGTTTTTGTTTTTGTGTGTGTTTATGTTTTTGTGGGTGTGTGTGCTTTTGTGGGTGTGTGTGTTTTTGTTTTTGTGTGTGTTTTTGTTTTTCTGTGTGTGCGTGTTTTTTGTTTTTGTGTGTGTGTGTTTTTGTCTGTGTGTGTGTTTTTTGTTTTTTGCGTGTGTCTGTTTGTTTTTGTGTGTTTGTTTTTGTGTGTGTTTTTTGTTTTTGTGTGTGTATTTGTTTTTGTGTGTGTTTTTGTGTGTGTTTGTTTTTGTGTGTGTGTTTGTTTTTGTGTGTGTGTGTTTTTGTTTTTGTGTGTGTATTTGTTTTTGTGTGTGTTTGTTTTTGTGTGTGTTTTTGTTTTTCTGTGTGTGTATTTGTTTTTGTTTGTGTTTTTGTTTTTATGTGTGCGTGTTTGTTTGTTTTTGTGTGTGTTTTTGTTTTTCTGTGTGTATTTGTTTTTGTGTGTGTTTTTGTGTGTGTTTGTTTTTGTGTGTGTGTTTGTTTTTGTGTGTGTGTGTTTTTGTTTTTGTGTGTGTATTTGTTTTTGTGTGTGTTTGTTTTTGTGTGTGTTTTTGTTTTTCTGTGTGTGTGTTTGTTTTTGTTTGTGTTTTTGTTTTTGTGTGTGCGTGTTTGTTTGTTTTTGTGTGTGTTTTTGTTTTTCTTTATGTGTGTGTTTTGTTTTTGTGTATGTCTGTTTGTTTTTGTGTGTGTTTTTGTTTTTGTGCGTGTTTTTGTTTTTCTGTGTGTGTGTTTTTGTTTTTGTGTGTGTGTTTGTTTTTGTGTTTGTTTTTGTTTTTTTGTGTGTGTGTGTGTTTGAGCTTTCGTTTTTGTGTGTGTTTTTGTTTTTGTGTGTGTTTATGTTTTTGTGGGTGTGTGTGCTTTTGTGGGTGTGTGTGTTTTTGTTTTTGTGTGTGTTTTTGTTTTTCTGTGTGTGTGTGTTTTTTGTTTTTGTGTGTGTGTGTTTTTGTGTGTGTGTGTGTTTTTTGTTTTTTGCGTGTGTTTTTGTTTTTGTTTTTGTTTGTGTTTTTGTTTTTCTGTGTGTCTGTTTGTTTTTGTGTGTTTGTTTTTGTTTTTGTGTGTGTTTTTTGTTTTTGTGTGTGTATTTGTTTTTGTGTGTGTTTTTGTTTTTCTGTGTGTGTGTTTTTGTTTTTGTGTGTGTGTTTGAGCTTTTGTTTTTGTGTGTGTTTTTTGTTTTTTGCGTGTGTTTTTGTTTTGTGTGTGTGTTTGTTTTTGTGTGTGTGTGTGTTTTTGTTTTTGTGTGTGTTTTTGTTTTTCTGTGTGTGTGTTTTTTGTTTCTGTGTGTGTTTTTGTTTTTGAGTGTGTGTGTGTGTTTTTGTTTTTGTGTGTGTGTTTTTGTATTTGTGTGTGTTTTAGTTTTTGTGTGTGTGTTTTTGCTTTTGTGTGTGTTTTAGTTTTTGTGTGTTTTTTTGTTTTCGTGTGTGTTTTCGTTTTTCTGTGTGTGTGTTTGTGTTTTTGTTTTTGTGTGTGTTTTTGTGTTTGTTTTTGTTTTTCTGTGTGTGTGTGTTTTTGTTTTTGTGTGTGTTTTTGTTTTTGTGTGTGTTTTTGTTTTTGTGCGTGTTTTTGTTTTTCTGTGCGTGTGTGTTTTTGTTTTTGTGTGTGTTTTTGTTTTTGTGTGTGTGTTTGTGTTTTTGTTTTTGTGTGTGTTTTTGTTTTTGTGTGTGTGTTTGTTTTTGTGTTTGTTTTTGTTTTTTTGTGTGTGTGTGTGTTTGAGCTTTTGTTTTTGTGTGTGTTTTTATTTTTCTGTGCGTGTGTGTTTTTGTTTTTGTGTGTGTTTTTGTTTTTGTGCATTTGTTTTTGTTTTTGTGTGTGTTTATGTTTTTGAGTGTGTGTGTGTGTTTTTGTTTTTGTGTGTGTGTTTTTGCTTTTGTGTGTGTTTTAGTTTTTGTGTGTTTTTTTGTTTTCGTGTGTGTTTTCGTTTTTCTGTGTGTGTGTTTGTGTTTTTGTTTTTGTGTGTGTTTTTGTGTTTGTTTTTGTTTTTCTGTGTGTGTGTGTTTTTGTTTTTGTGTGTGTTTTTGTTTTTGTGTGTGTTTTTGTTTTTGTGCGTGTTTTTGTTTTTCTGTGCGTGTGTGTTTTTGTTTTTGTGTGTGTTTTTGTTTTTGTGTGTGTGTTTGTGTTTTTGTTTTTGTGTGTGTTTTTGTTTTTGTGTGTGTGTTTGTTTTTGTGTTTGTTTTTGTTTTTTTGTGTGTGTGTGTGTTTGAGCTTTTGTTTTTGTGTGTGTTTTTATTTTTCTGTGCGTGTGTGTTTTTGTTTTTGTGTGTGTTTTTGTTTTTGTGCATTTGTTTTTGTTTTTGTGTGTGTTTATGTTTTTGTGGGTGTATGTTTTTTTGTGTATGTTTTTGTTTTTCTGTGTGTGTGTGTTTTGTTTCTGTGTGTGTTTTTGTTTTTGTGTGTGTGTGTTTGTTTTTGTGCGTGTGTTTGTTTTTGTGTGTGTTTTTGTTTTGTGTGTGTGTTTGTTTTTGTGTGTGTGTTTTTGTGTGTGTTTGTGTTTTTTCATTTTGTGTGTGTATTTGTTTTTGTGTCTGTGTTTGTTTTTCTGTGTGTGTGTTTTTGTTTTTGTGTGTTTTTGTTTTTGTGTGTGTGTTTTTTGTTTTTGTGTGTGTATTTGTTTTTGTGTGTGTTTTTGTTTGTGTGTGTGTGTTTGAGCTTTTGTTTTTGTGTGTGTTTTTGTTTTTCTGTGCGTGTGTGTTTTTGTTTTTGTGTGTGTTTTTGTTTTTCTGTGTGTGTGTTTTTTTGTTTTTGTGTGTCTTTTTGTTTTTGTGTGTGTTTTTGTTTTTGTGCGTATGTTTTTGTTTTTGTGTGTGTTTATGTTTTTGTGGGTGTGTGTGCTTTTGTGGGTGTGTGTGTTTTTGTTTTTGTGTGTGTTTTTGTTTTTCTGTGTGTGCGTGTTTTTTGTTTTTGTGTGTGTGTGTTTTTGTCTGTGTGTGTGTTTTTTGTTTTTTGCGTGTGTCTGTTTGTTTTTGTGTGTTTGTTTTTGTGTGTGTTTTTTGTTTTTGTGTGTGTATTTGTTTTTGTGTGTGTTTTTGTGTGTGTTTGTTTTTGTGTGTGTGTTTGTTTTTGTGTGTGTGTGTTTTTGTTTTTGTGTGTGTATTTGTTTTTGTGTGTGTTTGTTTTTGTGTGTGTTTTTGTTTTTCTGTGTGTGTATTTGTTTTTGTTTGTGTTTTTGTTTTTGTGTGTGCGTGTTTGTTTGTTTTTGTGTGTGTTTTTGTTTTTCTGTGTGTATTTGTTTTTGTGTGTGTTTTTGTGTGTGTTTGTTTTTGTGTGTGTGTTTGTTTTTGTGTGTGTGTGTTTTTGTTTTTGTGTGTGTATTTGTTTTTGTGTGTGTTTGTTTTTGTGTGTGTTTTTGTTTTTCTGTGTGTGTGTTTGTTTTTGTTTGTGTTTTTGTTTTTGTGTGTGCGTGTTTGTTTGTTTTTGTGTGTGTTTTTGTTTTTCTTTATGTGTGTGTTTTGTTTTTGTGTATGTCTGTTTGTTTTTGTGTGTGTTTTTGTTTTTGTGCGTGTTTTTGTTTTTCTGTGTGTGTGTTTTTGTTTTTGTGTGTGTGTTTGTTTTTGTGTTTGTTTTTGTTTTTTTGTGTGTGTGTGTGTTTGAGCTTTCGTTTTTGTGTGTGTTTTTGTTTTTGTGTGTGTTTATGTTTTTGTGGGTGTGTGTGCTTTTGTGGGTGTGTGTGTTTTTGTTTTTGTGTGTGTTTTTGTTTTTCTGTGTGTGTGTGTTTTTTGTTTTTGTGTGTGTGTGTTTTTGTGTGTGTGTGTGTTTTTTGTTTTTTGCGTGTGTTTTTGTTTTTGTTTTTGTTTGTGTTTTTGTTTTTCTGTGTGTCTGTTTGTTTTTGTGTGTTTGTTTTTGTTTTTGTGTGTGTTTTTTGTTTTTGTGTGTGTATTTGTTTTTGTGTGTGTTTGTTTTTGTGTGTGTGTTTGTTTTTGTGTGTGTGTGTTTTTGTTTTTGTGTGTGTATTTGTTTTTGTGTGTGTTTGTTTTTGTGTGTGTTTTTGTTTTTCTGTGTGTGTGTTTGTTTCTGTTTGTGTTTTTGTTTTTGTGTGTGCGTGTTTGTTTGTTTTTGTGTGTGTTTTTGTTTTTCTGTGTGTATTTGTTTTTGTGTGTGTTTTTGTGTGTGTTTGTTTTTGTGTGTGTGTTTGTTTTTGTGTGTGTGTGTTTTTGTTTTTGTGTGTGTATTTGTTTTTGTGTGTGTTTGTTTTTGTGTATGTTTTTGTTTTTCTGTGTGTGTGTTTGTTTTTGTTTGTGTTTTTGTTTTTGTGTGTGCGTGTTTGTTTGTTTTTGTGTGTGTTTTTGTTTTTCTTTGTGTGTGTGTTTTGTTTTTGTGTATGTCTGTTTGTTTTTGGGTGTGTTTTTGTTTTTGTGCGTGTTTTTGTTTTTCTGTGTGTGTGTGTGTTTGAGCTTTTGTTTTTGTGTGTGTTTTTGTTCTTCTGTGTGTGTGTTTTTGTTTTCGTGTGTGTTTTTGTTTTTGTGTGTGTGTGTTTGAGCTTTCGTTTTTGTGTGTGTTTTTGTTTTTCTGTGCGTGTGTGTTTTTGTTTTTGTGTGTGTTTTTGTTTTTGTGTGTGTGTTTGTTTTTGTGTGTGTGTGTTTTTGTGTGTGTTTGTGTTTTTTCTTTTTGTGTGTGTGTGTGTTTGAGCTTTTGTTTTTGTGTGTGTTTTTGTTTTTCTGTGCGTGTGTGTTTTTGTTTTTGTGTGTGTTTTTGTTTTTCTGTGTGTGTGTTTTTTGTTTTTGTATGTGTTTTTGTTTTTGTGCATTTGTTTTTGTTTTTGTGTGTGTTTATGTTTTTGTGGGTGTGTGTTTTTTTGTGTATGTTTTTGTATTTCTGTGTGTGTGTGTTTTTTGTTTTTGTGTGTGTTTTTGTTTTTGTGTGTGTGTGTTTGTTTTTGTGTGTGTGTGGTTTTGTTTTTGTGTGTGTGTTTGTGTTTTATTTTTGTATGTGTTTTTGTTTTTGTGTGTGTGTTTGTGTTTTGTTTTTGTGTGTTTTTGTGTGTGTGTTTATGTTTTTGTGGGTGTGGTTTTGTTTTTGCGTGTGTTTTTGTTTTTGTGTGTGTTTTTGTTTTTGTGTGTGTTTGTTTTTGTGTGTGTGTGTTTGTTTTTATGTGTGTTTTTGTTTTTCTGTGCGTGTGTGTTTTTTGTTTTTGTGTGTGTGTCTTTTTGTGTGTGTGTGTGTTTTTTGTTTTTGTGTGTGTATTTGTTTTTGTGTGTGTGTTTGTTTTTGTGTGTGTTTTTGTTTTTGTGTTTGTGTGTGTTTTTGTGTTTGTTTTTGTTTTTTTGTGTGTGTGTGTTTTTGATTTTGTGTGTGTTTTAGTTTTTGTGTGTTTTTTTGTTTTCGTGTGTGTTTTCGTTTTTCTGTGTGTGTGTTTGTGTTTTTGTTTTTGTGTGTGTTTTTGTGTTTGTTTTTGTTTTTCTGTGTGTGTGTTTTGTTTTTGTGTATGTCTGTTTGTTTTTGTGTGTGTTTTTGTTTTTGTGCGTGTTTTTGTTTTTCTGTGTGTGTGTGTTTTTGTTTTTGTGTGTGTTTTTGTTTTTGTGTGTGTGTTTTTGTTTTTGTGTGTGTTTTTGTTTTTGTGTGTGTGTTTGTTTTTGTGTTTGTTTTTGTTTTTTTGTGTGTGTGTGTGTTTGAGCTTTTGTTTTTGTGTGTGTTTTTGTTTTTCTGTGCGTGTGTGTTTTTGTTTTTGTGTGTGTTTTTGTTTTTCTGTGTGTGTGTTTTTTGTTTTTGTGTGTGTTTTTGTTTTTGTGTGTGTGTTTGTTTTTGTGTGTGTGTGTTTTTGTGTGTGTTTGTGTTTTTTCTATTTGTGTGTGTGTGTTTGAGCTTTTGTTTTTGTGTGTGTTTTTGTTTTTCTGTGTGTGTGTTTTTGTTTTCGTGTGTGTTTTTGTTTTTGTGTGTGTTTTTGTTTTTCTGTGTGTGTGTTTTTTGTTTTTGTGTGTGTTTTTGTGTGTGTGTTTGTTTTTGTGTGTGTGTGTTTTTGTGTGTGTTTGTGTTTTTTCTATTTGTGTGTGTGTGTTTGAGCTTTCGTTTTTGTGTGTGTTTTTGTTTTTCTGTGCGTGTGTGTTTTTGTTTTTGTGTGTGTTTTTGTTTTTCTGTGTGTGTGTTTTTTGTTTTTGTGTGTGTGTTTGTTTTTGTGTGTGTTTGTGTTTTTGTGTGTATTTGTGTTTTTTCTTTTTGTGTGTGTATTTGTTTTTGTGTGTGTTTTTGTTTTTGTGTGTGTGTTTGAGCTTTTGTTTTTGTGTGTGTTTTTGTTTTTCTGTGCGTGTGTGTTTTTGTTTTTGTGTGTGTTTTTGTTTTTCTGTGTGTGTGTTTTTTGTTTTTGTGTGACTTTTTGTTTTTGTGTGTGTTTTTGTTTTTGTGCGTATGTTTCTGTTTTTGTGTGTTTTTATGTTTTTGTGGGTGTGTGTGCTTTTGTGGGTGTGTGTGTTTTTGTTTTTGTGTGTGTTTTTGTTTTTCTGTGTGTGTGTGTTTTTTGTTTTTGTGTGTGTGTGTTTTTGTGTGTGTGTGTGTTTTTTGTTTTTTGCGTGTGTTTTTGTTTTTGTTTATGTTTGTGTTTTTGTTTTTCTGTGTGTCTGTTTGTTTTTGTGTGTTTGTTTTTGTTTTTGTGTGTGTTTTTGTCTGTGTATTTGTTTTTGTGTGTGTTTTTGTGTGTGTTTGTTTTTGTGTGTGTGTTTGTTTTTGTGTGTGTGTGTTTTTGTTTTTGTGTGTGTATTTGTTTTTGTGTGTGTTTGTTTTTGTGTGTGTTTTTGTTTTTCTGTGTGTGTGTTTGTTTTTGTTTGTGTTTTTGTTTTTGTGTGTGCGTGTTTGTTTGTTTTTGTGTGTGTTTTTGTTTTTCTGTGTGTGCGTGTTTTGTTTTTGTGTGTGTTTTTGTTTTTGTGTGTGTGTTTGTTTTTGTGTTTGTTTTTGTTTTTTTGTGTGTGTGTGTGTTTGAGCTTTTGTTTTTGTGTGTGTTTTTGTTTTTCTGTGCGTGTGTGTTTTTGTTTTCGTGTGTGTTTTTGTTTTTGTGTGTGTGTGTTTGAGCTTTCGTTTTTGTGTGTGTTTTTGTTTTTCTGTGCGTGTGTGTTTTTGTTTTTGTGTGTGTTTTTGTTTTTCTTTGTGTGTGTTTTTTGTTTTTGTGTGTGTTTTTGTTTTTGTGCATTTGTTTTTGTTTTTGTGTGTGTTTATGTTTTTGTGGGTGTGTGTTTTTTTGTGTATGTTTTTGTATTTCTGTGTGTGTGTGTTTTTTGTTTTTGTGTGTGTTTTTGTTTTTGTGTGTGTGTGTTTGTTTTTGTGTGTGTGTGGTTTTGTTTTTGTGTGTGTGTTTGTGTTTTGTTTTTGTATGTGGTTTTGTTTTTGTGTGTGTTTTTGTGGGTGTGTGTTTGTTTTTGTGTGTGTTTGTTTTTGTTGTTGTGTGTGTTTTAGTTTTTGTGTGTGTGGTTTTGTTTTTGCGTGTGTTTTTGTTTTTGTTTTTGTGTGTGTTTTTGTTTTTGTGTGTGTTTGTTTTTGTGTGTGTGTGTTTGTTTTTGTGTGTGTTTTTGTTTTTCTGTGCGTGTGTGTTTTTTGTTTTTGTGTGTGTGTCTTTTTGTGTGTGTGTGTGTCTTTTTGTGTGTGTGTGTGTATTTGTTTTTGTGTGTGTATTTGTTTTTGTTTGTGTGTTTGTTTTTGTGTGTGTTTTTGTTTTTGTGTTTGTTTGTTTGATCTTTTGTGTTTGTGTGTGTTTTTGTTTTTCTGTGCGTGTGTTTTTGTTTGTGTTTTTGTTTTTCTGTGTGTGTGTTTTTGTTTTTCTGTGCGTGTGTGTTTTTTGTTTTTGTGTGTGTGTCTTTTTGTGTGTGTGTGTGTCTTTTTGTGTGTGTGTGTGTATTTGTTTTTGTGTGTGTATTTGTTTTTGTTTGTGTGTTTGTTTTTGTGTGTGTTTTTGTTTTTGTGTTTGTTTGTTTGATCTTTTGTTTTTGTGTGTGTTTTTGTTTTTCTGTGCGTGTGTTTTTGTTTGTGTTTTCGTTTTTCTGTGTGTGTGTTTTTGTTTTTGTGTGTGTTTTTCTTTTTGTGTGTGTGTTTGTGTTTTTGTTTTTGTGTGTGTTTTTGTGTTTGTTTTTGTTTTTTTGTGTGTGTGTGTTTTTGTTTTTGTGTGTGTTTTTGTTTTTCTGTGTGTGTGTTTTTTGTTTTTGTGTCTTTTTGTTTTTGTGTGTGTTTTTGTTTTTGTGCGTATGTTTTTGTTTTGTGTGTGTTTATGTTTTTGTGGGTGTGTGTGCTTTTGTGGGTGTGTGTGTTTTTGTTTTTGTGTGTGTTTTTGTTTTTCTGTGTGTGTGTGTTTTTTGTTTTTGTGTGTGTGTGTTTTTGTGTGTGTGTGTGTTTTTTGTTTTTTGCTTGTGTTTTTGTTTTTGTTTTTGTTTGTGTGTTTGTTTTTGTGTGTGTGTGTTTTTGTTTTTGTGCGTGTTTTTGTTTTTCTGTGTGTGTGTTTGTTTTTGTTTGTGTTTTTGTTTTTGTGTGTGCGTGTTTGTTTGTTTTTGTGTGTGTTTTTGTTTTTCTGTGTGTGTGTGTTTTGTTTTTGTGTATGTCTGTTTGTTTTTGTGTGTGTTTTTGTTTTTGTGCGTGTTTTTGTTTTTGTGTGTGCGTGTTTGTTTGTTTTTGTGTGTGTTTTTGTTTTTCTGTGTGTGTGTGTTTTGTTTTTGTGTATGTCTGTTTGTTTTTGTGTGTGTTTTTGTTTTTGTGCGTGTTTTTGTTTTTCTGTGTGTGTGTGTGTTTTTTTGTGTGTGTCTTTTTGTGTGTGTTTGTGTTTTTGTTTTTGTGTGTGTTTTTGTTTTTGTGTGTGTGTTTGTTTTTGTGTTTGTTTTTGTTTTTGTGTGTGTTTTTGTTTTTCTGTGCGTGTGTGTTTTTATTTTTGTGTGTGTTTTTGTTTTTGTGTGTGTGTTTGTTTTTGTGTGTGTGTGTTTTTGTGTGTGTTTGTGTTTTTTCTTTTTGTGTGTGTGTGTGTTTGAGCTTTTGTTTTTGTGTGTGTTTTTGTTTTTCTGTGCGTGTGTGTTTTTGTTTTTGTGTGTGTTTTTGTTTTTCTGTGTGTGTGTTTTTTGTTTTTGTGTGTGTTTTTGTTTTTGTGTGTGTGTTTGTTTTTGTGTTTGTTTTTGTTTTTGTGTGTGTTTTTGTTTTTCTGTGCGTGTGTGTTTTTATTTTTGTGTGTGTTTTTGTTTTTGTGTGTGTGTTTGTTTTTGTGTGTGTGTGTTTTTGTGTGTGTTTGTGTTTTTTCTTTTTGTGTGTGTGTGTGTTTGAGCTTTTGTTTTTGTGTGTGTTTTTGTTTTTCTGTGCGTGTGTGTTTTTGTTTTTGTGTGTGTTTTTGTTTTTCTGTGTGTGTGTTTTTTGTTTTTGTGTGTGTTTTTGTTTTTGTGCATTTGTTTTTGTTTTTGTGTGTGTTTATGTTTTTGTGGGTGTGTGTTTTTTTGTGTATGTTTTTGTATTTCTGTGTGTGTGTGTTTTTTGTTTTTGTGTGTGTTTTTGTTTTTGTGTGTGTGTGTTTGTTTTTGTGTGTGTGTGGTTTTGTTTTTGTGTGTGTGTTTGTGGGTGTGTGTTTGTTTTTGTGTGTGTTTGTTTTTGTTGTTGTGTGTGTTTTAGTTTTTGTGTGTGTGGTTTTGTTTTTGCGTGTGTTTTTGTTTTTGTGTGTGTTTTTGTTTTTGTGCGTGTCTGTTTTTTGTTTTTGTGTGTGTGTCTTTTTGTGTGTGTGTGTGTTTTTTGTTTTTGTGTGTGTATTTGTTTTTGTGTGTGTGTTTGTTTTTGTGTGTGTTTTTGTTTTTGTGTTTTTTGTTTGAGCTTTTGTTTTTGTGTGTGTTTTTGTTTTTCTGTGCGTGTGTTTTTGTTTTTGTTTGTGTTTTTGTTTTTCTGTGTGTGTGTTTTTTGTTTTTGTGTGTGTGTTTTTGTTTTTGTGTGTGTTTTAGTTTTTGTGTGTTTTTTTGTTTTCGTGTGTGTTTTCGTTTTTCTGTGTGTGTGTGTGTTTTTGTTTTTGTGTGTGTTTTTCTTTTTGTGTGTGTGTTTGTGTTTTTGTTTTTGTGTGTGTTTTTGTGTTTGTTTTTGTTTTTTTGTGTGTGTGTGTATTTGTGTGTGTTTTTGTTTTTCTGTGTGTGTGTTTTTTGTTTTTGTGTATGTCTGTTTATTTTTGTGTGTGTGTTTGTTTTTGTGTTTGTTTTTGTTTTTTTGTGTGTGTGTGTGTTTGAGCTTTTGTTTTTGTGTGTGTTTTTGTTTTTCTGTGCGTGTGTGTTTTTGTTTTTGTGTGTGTTTTTGTTTTTGTGTGTGTGTGTTTGTTTTTGTGTGTGTGTCTTTTTGTGTGTGTGTGTGTTTTTTGTTTTTGTGTGTGTATTTGTTTTTGTGTGTGTGTTTGTTTTTGTGTGTGTTTTTGTTTTTATGTGTGTTTGTTTGAGCTTTTGTTTTTGTGTGTGTTTTTGTTTTTCTCTGCGTGTGTTTTTGTTTTTGTTTGTGTTTTTGTTTTTCTGTGTGTGTTTTTTGTTTTTGTGTGTGTTTTTGTGTGTGTGTGTTTGTTTTTATGTGTGTGTGGTTTTGTTTTTGTGTGTGTGTTTTTATTTTTGTGTGTGTTTTTGTTTTTGAGTGTGTGTGTGTGTTTTTGTTTTTGTGTGTGTGTTTTTGCTTTTGTGTGTGTTTTAGTTTTTGTGTGTTTTTTTGTTTTCGTGTGTGTTTTCGTTTTTCTGTGTGTGTGTTTGTGTTTTTGTTTTTGTGTGTGTTTTTGTGTTTGTTTTTGTTTTTCTGTGTGTGTGTGTTTTTGTTTTTGTGTGTGTTTTTGTTTTTGTGTGTGTTTTTGTTTTTGTGCGTGTTTTTGTTTTTCTGTGCGTGTGTGTTTTTGTTTTTGTGTGTGTTTTTTTTTGTGTGTGTGTTTGTGTTTTTGTTTTTGTGTGTGTTTTTGTTTTTGTGTGTGTGTTTGTTTTTGTGTTTGTTTTTGTTTTTTTGTGTGTGTGTGTGTTTGAGCTTTTGTTTTTGTGTGTGTTTTTGTTTTTCTGTGCGTGTGTGTTTTTGTTTTTGTGTGTGTTTTTGTTTTTGTGCATTTGTTTTTGTTTTTGTGTGTGTTTATGTTTTTGTGGGTGTATGTTTTTTTGTGTATGTTTTTGTTTTTCTGTGTGTGTGTGTTTTGTTTCTGTGTGTGTTTTTGTTTTTGTGTGTGTGTGTTTGTTTTTGTGCGTGTGTTTGTTTTTGTGTGTGTTTTTGTTTTGTGTGTGTGTTTGTTTTTGTGTGTGTGTTTGTTTTTGTGTGTGTTTGTGTTTTTGTGTGTATTTGTGTTTTTTCTTTTTGTGTGTGTGTGTTTGAGCTTTTGTTTTTGTGTGTGTTTTTGTTTTTCTGTGTGTGTGTTTTTGTTTTCGTGTGTGTTTTTGTTTTTTTGTGTGTGTGTTTGAGCTTTCGTTTTTGTGTGTGTTTTTGTTTTTCTGTGCGTGTGTGTTTTTGTTTTTGTGTGTGTTTTTGTTTTTCTGTGTGTGTGTGTTTTTTGTTTTTGTGTTTGTTTTTGTTTTTCTGTGTGTGTGTTTTTTGTTTTTGTGTGTGTTTTTGTTTTTGTGCATTTGTTTTTGTTTTTGTGTGTGTTTATGTTTTTGTGGGTGTATGTTTTTTTGTGTATGTTTTTGTTTTTCTGTGTGTGTGTGTTTTGTTTCTGTGTGTGTTTTTGTTTTTGTGTGTGTGTGTTTGTTTTTGTGCGTGTGTTTGTTATTGTGTGTGTTTTTGTTTTGTGTGTGTGTTTGTTTTTGTGTGTGTGTTTTTGTGTGTGTTTGTGTTTTTTCATTTTGTGTGTGTATTTGTTTTTGTGTGTGTGTTTGTTTTTCTGTGTGTGTGTTTTTGTTTTTGTGTGTGTTTTTGTTTTTGTGTGTTTGTTTTTGTGTGTGTGTGTTTGTTTTTGTGTGTGGTTTTGTTTTTCTGTGCGTGTGTGTTTTTTGTTTTTGTGTGTGTGTCTTTTTGTGTGTGTGTGTGTTTTTTGTTTTTGTGTGTGTATTTGTTTTTGTGTGTGTGTTTGTTTTTGTGTGTGTTTTTGTTTTTATGTGTGTCTGTTTGAGCTTTTGTTTTTGTGTGTGTTTTTGTTTTTCTGTGTGTGTGTTTTTTGTTTTTGTGTATGTCTGTTTGTTTTTGTGTGTGGTTTTGTTTTTCTGCGCGTGTGTGTTTTTTGTTTTTGTGTGTGTGTCTTTTTGTGTGTGTGTGTGTTTTTTGTTTTTGTGTGTGTATTTGTTTTTGTGTGTGTGTTTGTTTTTGTGTGTGTTTTTGTTTTTATGTGTGTTTGTTTGAGCTTTTGTTTTTGTGTGTGTTTTTGTTTTTCTGTGCGTGTGTTTTGTTTTTGTTTGTGTTTTTGTTTTTCTGTGTGTGTTTTTTGTTTTTGCGTGTGTTTTTGTGTGTGTGTGTTTGTTTTTATGTGTGTGTGGTTTTGTTTTTGTGTGTTTTTGTTTTTGTGTGTGTGTTTTTATTTTTGTGTGTGTTTTTGTTTTTGAGTGTGTGTGTGTGTTTTTGTTTTTGTGTGTGTGTTTTTGTTTTTGTGTGTGTTTTAGTTTTTGTGTGTTTTTTTGTTTTCGTGTGTGTTTTCGTTTTTCTGTGTGTGTGTTTGTGTATTTGTTTTTGTGTGTGTTTTTGTGTTTGTTTTTGTTTTTTTGTGTGTGTGTGTTTTTGTTTTTGTGTGTCTTTTTGTTTTTCTGTGTGTGTGTGTTTTGTTTTTGTGTATGTCTGTTTGTTTTTGTGCGTGTTTTTGTTTTTCTGTGCGTGTGTGTTTTTGTTTTTGTGTGTGTTTTTGTTTTTGTGTGTGTGTTTGTGTTTTTGTTTTTGTGTGTGTTTTTGTTTTTGTGTGTGTTTTTGTTTTCGTGTGTGTTTTTGTTTTTTTCTGTGTGTGTGTGTTTGAGCTTTCGTTTTTGTGTGTGTTTTTGTTTTTCTGTGCGTGTGTGTTTTTGTTTTTGTGTGTGTTTTTGTTTTTGTGCATTTGTTTTTGTTTTTGTGTGTGTTTATGTTTTTGTGGGTGTATGTTTTTTTGTGTATGTTTTTGTTTTTCTGTGTGTGTGTGTTTTGTTTCTGTGTGTGTTTTTGTTTTTGTGTGTGTGTGTTTGTTTTTGTGCGTGTGTTTGTTTTTGTGTGTGTTTTTGTTTTGTGTGTGTGTTTGTTTTTGTGTGTGTGTTTGTTTTTGTGTGTGTTTGTGTTTTTGTGTGTATTTGTGTTTTTTCTTTTTGTGTGTGTGTGTTTGAGCTTTTGTTTTTGTGTGTGTTTTTGTTTTTCTGTGTGTGTGTTTTTGTTTTCGTGTGTGTTTTTGTTTTTTTGTGTGTGTGTTTGAGCTTTCGTTTTTGTGTGTGTTTTTGTTTTTCTGTGCGTGTGTGTTTTTGTTTTTGTGTGTGTTTTTGTTTTTCTGTGTGTGTGTTTTTTGTTTTTGTGTTTGTTTTTGTTTTTCTGTGTGTGTGTTTTTTGTTTTTGTGTGTGTTTTTGTTTTTGTGCATTTGTTTTTGTTTTTGTGTGTGTTTATGTTTTTGTGGGTGTATGTTTTTTTGTGTATGTTTTTGTTTTTCTGTGTGTGTGTGTTTTGTTTCTGTGTGTGTTTTTGTTTTTGTGTGTGTGTGTTTGTTTTTGTGCGTGTGTTTGTTATTGTGTGTGTTTTTGTTTTGTGTGTGTGTTTGTTTTTGTGTGTGTGTTTTTGTGTGTGTTTGTGTTTTTTCATTTTGTGTGTGTATTTGTTTTTGTGTGTGTGTTTGTTTTTCTGTGTGTGTGTTTTTGTTTTTGTGTGTGTTTTTGTTTTTGTGTGTTTGTTTTTGTGTGTGTGTGTTTGTTTTTGTGTGTGGTTTTGTTTTTCTGTGCGTGTGTGTTTTTTGTTTTTGTGTGTGTGTCTTTTTGTGTGTGTGTGTGTTTTTTGTTTTTGTGTGTGTATTTGTTTTTGTGTGTGTGTTTGTTTTTGTGTGTTTTTTTGTTTTTATGTGTGTCTGTTTGAGCTTTTGTTTTTGTGTGTGTTTTTGTTTTTCTGTGTGTGTGTTTTTTGTTTTTGTGTATGTCTGTTTGTTTTTGTGTGTGGTTTTGTTTTTCTGCGCGTGTGTGTTTTTTGTTTTTGTGTGTGTGTCTTTTTGTGTGTGTGTGTGTTTTTTGTTTTTGTGTGTGTATTTGTTTTTGTGTGTGTGTTTGTTTTTGTGTGTGTTTTTGTTTTTATGTGTGTTTGTTTGAGCTTTTGTTTTTGTGTGTGTTTTTGTTTTTCTGTGCGTGTGTTTTGTTTTTGTTTGTGTTTTTGTTTTTCTGTGTGTGTTTTTTGTTTTTGCGTGTGTTTTTGTGTGTGTGTGTTTGTTTTTATGTGTGTGTGGTTTTGTTTTTGTGTGTTTTTGTTTTTGTGTGTGTGTTTTTATTTTTGTGTGTGTTTTTGTTTTTGAGTGTGTGTGTGTGTTTTTGTTTTTGTGTGTGTGTTTTTGTTTTTGTGTGTGTTTTAGTTTTTGTGTGTTTTTTTGTTTTCGTGTGTGTTTTCGTTTTTCTGTGTGTGTGTTTGTGTATTTGTTTTTGTGTGTGTTTTTGTGTTTGTTTTTGTTTTTTTGTGTGTGTGTGTTTTTGTTTTTGTGTGTCTTTTTGTTTTTCTGTGTGTGTGTGTTTTGTTTTTGTGTGTGTTTTTGTTTTTGTGTGTGTGTTTGTGTTTTTGTTTTTGTGTGTGTTTTTGTTTTTGTGTGTGTTTTTGTTTTCGTGTGTGTTTTTGTTTTTTTGTGTGTGTGTTTGAGCTTTCGTTTTTGTGTGTGTTTTTGTTTTTCTGTGCGTGTGTGTTTTTGTTTTTGTGTGTGTTTTTGTTTTTGTGCATTTGTTTTTGTTTTTGTGTGTGTTTATGTTTTTGTGGGTGTATGTTTTTTTGTGTATGTTTTTGTTTTTCTGTGTGTGTGTGTTTTGTTTCTGTGTGTGTTTTTGTTTTTGTGTGTGTGTGTTTGTTTTTGTGCGTGTGTTTGTTTTTGTGTGTGTTTTTGTTTTGTGTGTGTGTTTGTTTTTGTGTGTGTGTTTTTGTGTGTGTTTGTGTTTTTTCATTTTGTGTGTGTATTTGTTTTTGTGTGTGTGTTTGTTTTTCTGTGTGTGTGTTTTTGTTTTTGTGTGTTTTTGTTTTTGTGTGTGTGTTTTTTGTTTTTGTGTGTGTATTTGTTTTTGTGTGTGTTTTTGTTTTTGTGTGTGTGTTTGAGCTTTTGTTTTTGTGTGTGTTTTTGTTTTTCTGTGCGTGTGTGTTTTTGTTTTTGTGTGTGTTTATGTTTTTGTGGGTGTGTGTGCTTTTGTGGGTGTGTGTGTTTTTGTTTTTGTGTGTGTTTTTGTTTTTCTGTGTGTGTGTGTTTTTTGTTTTTGTGTTTTTGTGTGTGTGTGTGTTTTTTGTTTTTTGCGTGTGTTTTTGTTTTTGTTTATGTTTGTGTTTTTGTTTTTCTGTGTGTCTGTTTGTTTTTGTGTGTTTGTTTTTGTTTTTGTGTGTGTTTTTTGTTTTTGTGTGTGTATTTGTTTTTGTGTGTGTTTTTGTGTGTGTTTGTTTTTGTGTGTGTGTTTGTTTTTGTGTGTGTGTGTTTTTGTTTTTGTGTGTGTATTTGTTTTTGTGTGTGTTTGTTTTTGTGTGTGTTTTTGTTTTTCTGTGTGTGTGTTTGTTTTTGTTTGTGTTTTTGTTTTTGTGTGTGCGTGTTTGTTTGTTTTTGTGTGTGTTTTTGTTTTTGTGTGTGTGTGTTTGTTTTTGTGCGTGTGTTTGTTTTTCTGTGTGTGTGTTTTTGTTTTCGTGTGTGTTTTTGTTTTTTTGTGTGTGTGTTTGAGCTTTCGTTTTTGTGTGTGTTTTTGTTTTTCTGTGCGTGTGTGTTTTTGTTTTTGTGTGTGTTGTGTCCTTCCCTGCCAGCCTATGTTTCATAGATTATCATAGAATTTACAGTGCAGAAGGAGGCCATTCGGCCCATCGAGTCTGTACCGGCTCTTGGAAAGAGCACCCTACCCAAGGTCAACACCGCCACCCTATCCCCATATCCCAGTAACCCCACCCAACACTAAGGTCAATTTTGGACACTAAGGGCAATTTATCATGGCCAATCCACCTAACCTGCACATCTTTGGACTGTGGGAGGAAACCGGAGCACCCGGAGGAAACCCACGCACACACGGGGAGGATGTGCAGACTCCGCACAGACAGTGACCCAAGCCAGAATCGAACCTGGGACCCTGGAGCTGTGAAGCAATTGTGCTATCCACAAGGCTACCGTGCTGCCAACTTATGCACTTCAATTCTTGTCTGACAACATCGTATTTACCCTTCCCCCAATTGTAAACCTTGCCCTGTTGCACATACCTATCCCTCTCCATTACTAAAGTGAAAGTCACAGAATTGTGGTCACTATCTCCAAAATGCTCCCCCACTAACAAATCTATCACTTGCCCTGGTTCATTACCAAGTACTAAATCCAATATTGCCCCTCCTCTGGTCGGACAATCTACATACTGTTTTTGTGCGTGTGTTTTTTGTTTTTGTGTGTGTGTCTTTTTGTGTGTGTGTGTGTTTTTTGTTTTTGCTCTTTGTTTTTGTTTTTCTGTGCGTGTGTTTTTGTTTTTGTTTGTGTTTTTGTTTTTCTGTGTGTGTGTTTTTTGTTTTTGTGTGTGTTTTTGTGTGTGTGTGTTTGTTTGTGTGTGTGGTTTTGTTTTTGTGTGTTTTTGTTTTTGTGTGTGTGTTTTTATTTTTGTGTGTGTTTTTGTTTTTGAGTGTGTGTGTGTGTTTTTGTTTTTGTGTGTGTGTTTTTGTTTTTGTGTGTGTTGGCTCTGAGTCTGGCTCTGGGGCTCAGAAGGGAAGGGGGGGCGAATATAAAAGCAACAGTGAGAGGAGACTCAATGGTTAGGGGAATGGATAGGAGATTCTGTGGTCGCGAACAAGACTCCCAGAAAGTATGTTGCCTCCCGGGTGCCAGGGCCAGGGATGTCCCGGATCGAGTCTACAGGATTCTTAAGGGGGAGGGGGAGCAACCAGAAGTCGTGGTCCACATAGGCACCAACGACACAGCTAAGAAAAGGGATGAGGATCTAAAATGTGATTTCAGGGAGTTAGGTTGGAAACTAAAGAGCAGGACAAGCAGAGGAGTGATCTCAGGATTGCTACCGTGCAAGTGAGGCAAGGAACAGAGAGCGAGTGCAGCTGAACACGTGGCTACAGGGCTGGTGCAGGAAGGAAGGCTTCAGATCTGTGGATCATTGGGATACCTTCTGGGGAAGGTGGGACCTGTACATGAAGGAGGGATTGCACCTAAACTGGAGGAGCACCAATATCCTGGGTGGGAGGTTTGCTAGAGCTCTTCGGGAGGGTTTAAACTAGTTTGGCAGGGGAACGGGAACCAGAGGAGAGAGGTTGAGGAACAGATTGGGCGGCAGATCTTGGAAAAGTGCAGAAGTAACAGAGTTGTTGTCATGGGTGACTTCAACTTCCCTAATATTGACTGGAGCCTCCTTAGTGCAAATGGTTTGGATGGAGCAGATTTTGTCCGGTGTGTACGGGATGGATTCCTGACTCAATATGTAGATAGGCCGACTAGGGGGGAGGCCATATTGGACATGATGCTCGGCAACGAACCAGGTCAGGTGTCAGATGTCTCGGTGGGAGAGCATTTCAGTGACAGTGACCACAACTCCTTGGCCTTTACCATAGTCATGGAGAGGGATAGGAACAGACAGTATGGGAAGGTATTTAATTGGGGGAGGGGAGATTATACTGCTATTTGACAGGAGCTGAGGAGCATAAAGTGGGAACAATTGTTCTTGGGGAAATGTGGGGGTTGTTTAAGGAGCACTTGCTGCGAGTGCTGAATAGTTTTGTCCCACTGAGACGAGGAAGGAATGGGAAGTGAAGGAGCCTTGGATAACAAGAGAAGTGGAGCTTCTAGTCAAGAGGAAGAAGGAAGCTTACATAAGGTTGAGGAAGCAGGGATCTGACTCGGCTCTGAGGGTTACAAGGTAGCCAGGAAGGAACTCAAAAATGGACTGAGGAGAGCTAGAAGGGGCCATGAAAAAGCCCTGGCTGGGAGGATTAGGGAAAACCCCAAGGCGTTTGACACTTATGTGAGAAATAAGAGGATGATCAGAGTGAGAGTAGGGCCGATCAGGGATAGTGGAGGGAACTTGTGCTTAGAGTCTGAGGAGATGGGGGAGGCCCTAAGTGAATACTTTGCTTCAGTAATCACGAGAGAGAGGGACCTTGTTGCTCATGAGAACAGTGTGAACCAGGTTAATAGACTCGAACAGGTTGATATTAAGAAGGAGGATGTGCTGGAAATTTTGAAAAGCAGCAGGAGAGATAAGTCCCCTGGGCCTGACGGGATATACCCAAGGGTACTACGGGAAGTGAGGGAGGAGATTGCTGCGCCGTTGGCGATGATCTTTGCGTCCTCACTCTCCACTGGAGTAGTACCGGATGATTGGAGGGAGGCGAATGTTCCCCTGTTCAAGAAAGGGAATAGGGAAATCCCTGGGAATTACAGACCCATCAGTCTTACGTCTGTGGTGAGCAAAATATTGGAAAGGATTCTGAGAGATCGGATTTATGATTATTTAGAAAAACATAGTTTGATTAAAGATAGTCAGCATGGCTTTGTGAAGGGCAGGTCATGCCTCACAAGCCTTTTCTTTGAATTATTTTTTTTAAAAAAATATATTTATTAAAGTTTTTTAACACAATTTTTCTCCCTTACAAACAATAACCCCCCCTCCTCGTAACAAAAAAAAACGAGAAATCGCGCAGAGCAAGATATATACATGGCAAAATGATATATTTACACAGCTTTGTAAACTGGCCCTCACCCGTACGTGCCAGTTTCCCCAACCCTTCATGTTATCTCTTGCTCATCCACCCTCCCAGGCAGTCCCCCCTTCCCCCCCCCCCTCCCAGGACGTTTCCCCCCCTCCCAAGGTTGCTGCTGCTGCTGCTGCTGACCGACCTTCCTCTAACGCTCCGCAAGATAGTCTAGGAACGGTTGCCACCGCCTGTAGAACCCCTGCGCAGACCCTCAAGGCAAACTTAATCCTCTCCAACTTTATGAACCCAGCCATATCATTTATCCAGGCCTCCAGGCTGGGGGGCTTCGCCTCCTTCCACATTAGCAAGATCCTTCGCCGGGCTACTAGGGACGCAAAGGCCAGAATGCCGGCCTCTTTCGCCTCCTGCACTCCCGGTTCGTCCACTGCTCCAAATATTGCTAGCCCCCAGCTTGGCTTGACCCGGACTTTCACCACCTGAGATATTGCTCCCGCCACTCCTCTCCAGAACGCCTCCAGTGCCGGGCATGACCAAAACATATGGACATGGTTCGCCGGACTCGCTGAACACCTTCCACATCTGTCCTCCACCCCAAAGAACCTACTCAACCTCGCCCCCGTCAAGTGCGCTCTGTGGACCACCTTAAATTGTATCAGGCTGAGCCTGGCACACGAGGAGGAGGAATTAACCCTACCTAGGGCATCAGCCCACAGACCTTCCTCTATCTCCTCCCCCAGCTCCTCCTCCCATTTACCCTTCAACTCTTCTACCAGCGCTTCCCCCTCTTCTTTCAACTCCTGGTGTATTTCCGACACCTTGCCCTCCCCGACCCATACACCCGAGATCACCCTATCTTGAACTTCTTGTGCCGGGAGCAACGGGAATTCCCTCACCTGTCGCCTCACAAAAGCCCTCACCTGCATATATCTAAAGGCATTTCCCGGGGGTAACTCGAATTTCTCCTCCAGTGCCCCTAGGCTCGCAAACGTCCCGTCGATGAACAGGTCCCCCATTCTTCCAATCCCCGCCCGATGCCAGCTCTGGAACCCCCCGTCCATCTTCCCCGGGACAAACCGGTGGTTACCCCTGATCGGGGACCACACCGATGCTCCCATTGCACCCCGGTGCCGTCTCCACTGGCCCCAGATCCTTAGCGTTGCCGCCACCACCGGGCTCGTGGTATACTTTGTCGGCGAGAGCGGCAGCGGTGCCGTCACCAACAACCCCAGGCTCGTTCCTTTACAGGACACTATCTCCATCCTCTTCCATGCCGCCCCCTCCCCCTCCATAACCCACTTGCGGATCATCGCCACATTTGCTGCCCAGTAGTAGCTCCCCAGGTTTGGCAGCGCCAACCCTCCTCGGTCCCTACTGCGTTCCAGGAACCCTCTCCTTACTCTCGGGGTCTTATTCGCCCACACAAACCCCATAATACTCCTGCCTACTCTCTTAAAAAAGGCCTTAGTGATCACGATGGGAAGGCACTGAAACACAAACAGAAACCTTGGAAGGACCACCATTTTGACCGACTGCACTCTACCCACCAGCGAGAGCGGTAACATGTCCCATCTTTTGAAATCCTCCTCCATTTGCTCCACCAACCTCGTCAGATTCAGTTTATGTAGGGTCCCCCAACTCCTGGCTATCTGGATCCCCAGATACCGAAAGCTCCCCTCCGCCCTCCTCAGCGGTAGGTCCCCTATCCCTCTTTCTTGGTCCCCTGCCTGTAATACAAAGAGCTCACTCTTCCCTACATTGAGCTTATAGCCCAAAAAGTCCCCAAACTCCCTTAGAGTCTCTGCATGACCTCCACCATCCCCTCCATTGGATCCGCCACGTACAGCAACAGGTCATCCGCATATAGCGACACCCGATGCTCTTCTCCCCCTCAGACCACCCCCCTCCATTTATTAGACTCCCTCAATGACATGGCCAATGGTTTGATCGCCAATGCGAACAACAGGGGGGACAGGGGGCACCCCTGCCTCGTCCCTCGGTACAGTCGAAAGTACTCCGACCTTCGCCGGTCCGTCATTACACTCGCCATCGGGGCTCTGTAAAGGAGCTTAACCCAATTGATAAACCCTACCCCGAACCCAAACCTACGCAGCACCTCCCAGAGGTACTCCCACTCTACTCGGTCATAGGCCTTCTCCGCGTCCATAGCTGCCACTATCTCCGCCTCTCCCTCCTCCGATGGCATCATTATCACATTTAAGAGCCGCCGCACATTGGTGTTTAGTTGCCTGCCCTTTACAAATCCCGTCTGGTCCTCGTGGATTACCCCCGGAACACAGTCCTCGATCCTCGTGGCCAGCACTTTTGCCAGCAACTTTGCATCCACATTGAGGAGCGAGGTCTGCCTGTACGATCCACATTGCAGTGGGTCCTTGTCCCGCTTTAGGATCAAATAAATTGTCGCTTCCGACATTGTCGGGGGCAGGGTCCCCTCCTCTCTTGCCTCATTAAAGGTCCTCACCAGTAGCGGGACCAACAGGTCTGTAGAACTCCACCGGGAATCCGTCCGGTCCCGGGGCCTTCCCCGCCTGCATGCTCCCCAAACCCTTGCTCAGCTCCTCCAACCCAATTGGTGCCCCCAAACCAGCCACCTCTTGCTCCTCCACCCTTGGGAATCTCAGCTGATCTAGGAATCGTCTCATCCCCTCTTGCCCCGCTGGGGGCTGGGATCTGTACAGCTCTTCATAAAAGGCCTTGAATACCTCGTTTATTTTCGTCGCACTCCGAACCGTGGCTCCCCTTCCATCTTTGACTCCCCCTATTTCCCTCGCTGCCATCCTCTTACGGAGCTGGTGTGCCAGCATCCGACTAGCCTTTTCCCCATACTCGTAGGTCGCCCCCTGCGCTTTCCTCCACTGTGCCTCCGCCTTCCCTGTGGTCAACAGGTCAAACTCCGTCTGGAGCCGTCGTCTTTCCCCAAGTAATCTTTCCTCCGGGGCCTCTGCGTATCTCCTGTCTACTCTCAAAATCTCCCCCACTAACCTCTCCCTTTCCATACCCTCTGTCTTCTCCCTATGAGCCCTAATGGAAATTAGCTCTCCCCTGATCACCGCCTTCAACGCCTCCCATACCACCCCCACCCGCACCTCCCCATTGTCGTTGGCCTCCAAGTACCTTTCGATACACCCCTTCACCTTCCCACACATCACCTCGTCCGCCAGCAGTCCCACATCCAGCCGCCACAACGGGCGTTGGTCCCTCTCCTCTCCCAGCTCCAGTTCCATCCAGTGCGGGGCATGGTCCGAAACGGCTATAGCCGAATACTCCGTCCCTTCCACCCTCGGGTTGAGCGCCCTACCCAGAACAAAGAAATCTATCCGGGAGTAGGCTTTGTGTACATGGGAGAGGAAAGAAAATTCCCTGGCCTGCGGCCTTGCAAACCGCCATGGGTCCTGTGGTGGTATGTATTAGGGGTCATGTGGGACTGTGAAGCCGAGATGCTATTGGCTGACAGATCCCGGGTCCTGGTTGGCTGCCGACTCCTGGCTCCGCCCTGAAGGCGGAGTATAAGAACCCGAGCTTCTCCCCGCAGCTTCATTCTGTTGCTGAGCTGCTGGGGACAAGCATCGTTTAATAAAGCCTGGATCGACTTCATCACTTCTCGTCTCTCGTAAGTCATTGTGCGCTACAGGTCCACTCCCCCATCTGATCCATAAACCCCCTAAGTACATTGGCCGCCGCCGGCCTCTTTCCAGTCCTTGATTTGGAGCGGTCCAGTGCTGGATCCAACACTGTATTGAAGTCCCCTCCCATTATCAGGCCTCCTATCTCCAGGTCCGGAATGCGCCCCAACATGCGCTTCATGAATCCGGCATCATCCCAGTTCGGGGCGTATACGTTTACCAACACCACCCACGTCCCTTGCAGCCTACCGCTCACCATTACATATCGCCCTCCATTGTCCGCTACGATAGTCTTGGCCTCAAATGACACCCGCTTTCCCACCAATATTGCCACCCCTCTATTCTTCGCGTCCAGTCCAGAGTGGAATACCTGTCCTACCCATCCCTTTCTTAGCCTGACCTGGTCCGCCACCTTCAGGTGTGTCTCTTGGAGCATGGCCACGTCCGCCTTCAGTCCCTTTAAGTGCGCAAACACTCGAGCCCTCTTCACCGGCCCATTCAGGCCCCTCACATTCCACGTTATCAGCCGGATTGGAGGGACTCTCACCCCCCCCCCCCCCACGCCCCGCCGACTAGCCATCTCCTTTTCTGGGCCAGTCCCGTGTCCACGCCTCCCTCACCCTCCAGTCCCCCAGAGGGGGGATCCCCGTCCCGACCACCTCTTCTGTGTCCCATTCCCTTTCGGCCAGTGCAGCAGCAACCCTTTCCCCCCCCCCCCTTCCCCCCCTCCCCTCTCCCCCGCTAGACCCCGGTCTAGCTTTTTTGCTCCCCCCATGTCACTCCCGTAAGTCAGCTGACACCTGCTGACCCCGGCTTCCCCCGCCGTCCCATTGACCTCCCCGCGTGGGAGTCTCCCAATCCATATGCATTCCTTCGTTCCCCTTCCCGCCTTTCTTCCCGCGCGCGGGAAAACACCGCGCGCTTTCCAAAGCCCGCTCCGCCCCCTCTGGCGCAGCTCCTGTCGCGGCCTTGTCTCTCTCCCCCAGCCCATGTAACATTCCCTGCGCGTGATTGACCCCCTATATACAACAACCATCACACATCAATCCCCAAAACATCCCCCCCCACCCTCACAAACCCTCAGTTAGAGTCCAACTTTTCGGCTTGTACAAAGGTCCACGCCTCTTCAGGCGTTTAGAAGTAATAGTGTTGGCCCTTGTATGTGACCCACAGTCGCACTGGCTGCAGCATTCCGAATTTCACTTCTTTCCGGTACAACGCCGCTTTGGCCCGGTTGAAACCCGCTCTCCGCTTTGCAACCTCCGTGCTCCAGTCCAGGTATATTCGGATCTCTGCATTGTCCCACTTACTGCTCCGCTCCTTCTTGGCCTATCTCAGGACCCACTCTCTGCCCGTGAACCGGTGGAACCTCACCACAAAGAACAACAAAGAACAAAGAAATGTACAGCACAGGAACAGGCCCTTCGGCCCTCCAAGCCCGTGCCGACCATACTGCCCGACTAAACTACAATCTTCTACACTTCCTGGGTCCGTATCCTTCTATTCCCATCCTATTCATATATTTGTCAAGATGCCCCTTAAATGTCCCTATCGTCCCTGCCTCCACTACCTCCTCCGGTAGTGAGTTCCAGGCACCCACTACCCTCTGCGTAAAAAACTTGCCTCGTACATCTACTCTAAACTTTGCCCCTCTCACCTTAAACCTATGCCCCCTAGTAATTGACCCCTCTACCCTGGGGAAAAGCCTCTGACTATCCACTCTGTCTATGCCCCTCATAATTTTGTATACCTCTATCAGGTCGCCCCTCAACCTCCTTCGTTCCAGTGAGAACAAACCGAGTTTATTCAATCGCTCCTCATAGCTTATGCCCTCCATACCAGGCAACATTCTGGTAAATCTCTTCTGCACCCTCTCTAAAGCCTCCACATCCTTCTGGTAGTGTGGCGACCAGAATTGAACACTATACTCCAAGTGTGGCCTAACTAAGGTTCTATACAGCTGCAACATGACTTGCCAATTCTTATACTCAATGCCCCGGCCAATGAAGGCAAGCATGCCGTATGCCTTCTTGACTACCTTCTCCACCTGTGTAGCCCCTTTCAGTGATCTGTGGACCTGTACTCCTAGATCTCTTTGACTTTCAATACTCTTGAGGGTTCTACCATTCACTGTATATTCCCTACCTGCATTAGCCCTTCCAAAATGCATTACCTCACATTTGTCCAGGTTAAACTCCATCTGCCATCTCTCCGCCCAAGTCTCCAGACAATCTAAATCCTGCTGTATCCTCAGACAGTCCTCATCGCTATCCGCAATTCCACCAACCTTTGTGTCGTCTGCAAACTTACTAATCAGACCAGTTACATTTTCCTCCAAATCATTTATATATACTACAAAGAGCAAAGGTCCCAGCACTGATCCCTGTGGAACACCACTGGTCACAGCCCTCCAATTAGAAAAGCATCCCTCCATTGCTACCCTCTGCCTTCTATGGCCTAGCCAGTTCTGTATCCACCTTGCCAGTTCACCCCTGATCCCGTGTGACTTCACCTTTTGTACTAGTCTACCATGAGGGACCTTGTCAAAGGCCTTACTGAAGTCCATATAGACAACATCTACTGCCCTACCTGCATCAATCATCTTAGTGACCTCCTCGAAAAACTCTATCAAGTTAGTGAGACACGACCTCCCCTTCACAAAACCGTGCTGCCTCTCACTAATACGTCCATTTGCTTCCAAATGGGAGTAGATCCTGTCTCGAAGAATTCTCTCCAGTAATTTCCCTACCACTGAAGTAAGGCTCACCGGCCTGTAGTTCCCGGGATTATCCCTGCCACCCTTCTTAAACAGAGGAACAACATTGGCTATTCTCCAGTCCTCCGGGACATCCCCTGAAGACAGCGAGGATCCAAAGATTTCTGTCAAGGCCTCAGCAATTTCCTCTCCAGCCTCCTTCAGTATTCTGGGGTAGATCCCATCCGGCCCTGGGGACTTATCTACCTTAATATTTTTTAAGACACCCAACACCTCGTCTTTTTGGATCACAATGTGACCCAGGCTATCTACACCCCCTTCTCCAGACTCAACATCTACCAATTCCTTCTCTTTGGTGAATACTGATGCAAAGTATTCATTTAGTACCTCGCCCATTTCCTCTGGCTCCACACATAGATTCCCTTGCCTATCCTTCAGTGGGCCAACCCTTTCCCTGGCTACCCTCTTACTTTTTATGTAAGTGTAAAAAGCCTTGGGATTTTCCTTAACCCTATTTGCCAATGCCTTTTCATGACCCCTTCTAGCCCTCCTGACTCCTTGCTTAAGTTCCTTCCTACTTTCCTTATATGCCACACAGGCTTCGTCTGTTCCCAGCCTTTTAGCCCTGACAAATGCCTCCTTTTTCTTTTTGACGAGGCCTACAATATCACTCGTCATCCAAGGTTCCCGAAAATTGCCGTATTTATCTTTCTTCCTCACAGGAACATGCCTGTCCTGTATTCCTTTCAACTGACACTTGAAAGCCTCCCACATGTCAGATGTTGATTTGCCCTCAAACATCCGCCCCCAATCTATGTTCTTCAGTTCCCGCCTAATATTGTTATAATTAGCCTTCCCCCAATTTAGCACATTCATCCTCGGACCACTCTTATCCTTGTCCACCAGTACTTTAAAACTTACTGAATTGTGGTCACTGTTACCGAAATGCTCCCCTACTGAAACATCTACCACCTGGCCGGGCTCATTCCCCAATACCAGGTCCAGTACCGCCCCTTCCCTAGTTGGACTGTTTACATATTGTTTTAAGAAGCCCTCCTGGATGCTCCTTACAAACTCTGCCCCGTCTAAGCCCCTGGCACTAAGTGAGTCCCAGTCAATATTGGGGAAGTTGAAGTCTCCCATCACCACAACCCTGTTGTTTTTACTCTTTTCCAAAATCTGTCTACCTATCTGCTCCTCTATCTCCCGCTGGCTGTTGGGAGGCCTGTAGTATACCCCCAACATTGTGACTGCACCCTTCTTATTCCTGATCTCTACCCATATAGCCTCACTGCCCTCTGAGGTGTCCTCTCGCTGTATAGCTGTGATACTCTCCTGAACAAGTAGCGCAACTCCGCCTCCCCTTTTACATCCCCCTCTATCCCGCCTGAAACATCTAAATCCTGGAACGTTTAGCTGCCAATCCTGCCCTTCCCTCAACCAGGTCTCTGTAATGGCAACAACATCATAGTTCCAAGTAGTAATCCAAGCTCTAAGTTCATCTGCCTTACCCGTAATGCTCCTTGCATTAAAACATATGCACTTCAGGCCACCAGACCCGCTGTGTTCAGCAACTTCTCCCCGTCTGCGCTGCCTCAGAGCCACACTGTCCCTATTCCCTAGTTCTCCCTCAATGCTCTCACCTTCTGACCTATTGCTCCCGTGCCCACCCCCCTGCCATACTAGTTTAAACCCTCCCGTGTGACACTAGCAAACCTCGCGGCCAGGATATTTATGCCTCTCCGGTTTAGATGCAACCCGTCCATCTTATACAGGTCACACCTGCCCCGGAAGAGCTCCCAGTGGTCCAGATAACAGAAACCCTCCCTCCTACACCAGCTGTTTAGCCACGTGTTTGTCTGCTCTATCTTCCTATTTCTAGCCTCACTGGCACGTGGCACAGGGAGTAATCCCGAGATTACAACCCTCGAGGTCCTGTCTTTTAACTTTCTGCCTAGCTCCCTGAACTCCTGCTGCAGGACCTCATGCCCCTTCCTGCCTATGTCGTTAGTACCAATATGTACAACGACCTCTGCCTGTTTGCCCTCCCCCTTCAGGATTCCCTCTACCCGTTCGGAGACATCCTGGACCCTGGCACCAGGGAGGCAACATACCATCCTGGAGTCTCTTTCACGTCCACAGAAGCGCCTATCTGTGCCCCTGACTATAGAGTCCCCTATAACTATTACTCTTCTGCGCTTTGACCCTCCCTTCTGAACCACCATTGCCCTTGGCGGCTCATTTGCCTGGGGCTTCTTCGCCAGCACCCGATGTGCCCCGTCCAACTCCAGCGGCCTCGAAGGGGCCTTCGTGCCCATCATCGCCTCGAGCATCGTGCTCGCGTATGCCCCGGCATCAGCCCCCTCCACTCCCTCAGGGAGACCCAGGATTCGCAGATTCTTTCTCCTCGACCTGTTCTCCAGATCTTCGAGTCTTCCTGCCCACCTCTTGTGTGGCGCCTCGTTCTGCTCCACTCTCACCGCCAGGCCCACGAGCTCGTCCTCGGTCTGACTAACTCTTTTCTGTACTTCCTGGATCTTAGCTTCGTGGACCTTCTGGGTGATCCTGAGTCCTTCAATTGCCGAAAGCATAGGCGCCAACATCTCCTTGCGCATCTCCTCGAAGCAGCGCTTGATGAACTCCTGCAGCTCCCCTTTGTCCCTGGCCGCCGCCATTTTGTTTTCTTTCCCTCACTTCTCCCGTTGCTCCAGTGCCGCTCCTTTGGCCGTTACACTTCTGGTCCGTTTAAAAAGTCGATGGAAACTCCTGAAAAAGGTCTGAGAGTCAGTTCCAGACGGGAGCTGCCGAATGCGCGACCTACTCCTCCATGGCCGCCACCGGAAACCTCGTCCCTGCTTCTTCAATGGCCTTGGTAGATCCTTTCACAGTTGTTCCCTCTGCTGCTAGAATTCACCTTTGATAGAGTCAAGTCAGATTGCAGCTTTAAGCTTGCCCTTCCCCCGCCTGCATGCTGGAAGAGGCCCTTGTCTAAACCTGCAGCCAAAGCCAAATCCTTTACTGTTTCTGCCGGGTCTGGTAGCCAAAAGACACAACATTCCAGGGGGACACTGTCAGGGGAATGTTGCAGTCTTCTTCCCACACCGGGAAATGTCAAACAAATGCCGTGGGGGCCCTGTAAAAGAGCCCAAAAGTCCGTTCCAAGTGGGAGCTACCGAATATGCGACCTAGCTCTGCATAGCCGCTCCCGGAAGTCTCTTCTTTGAATTCTTTGAGGATACGATGAGACACATCGATGAAGGTCGGGCAGTGGATGTGGTGTATATGGATTTCAGTAAGGCATTTGATAAGGTTCCCCATGGCAGACTCATTCAGAAAGTTAGGGGGCATGGGATACAGGGAAATTTGGCTGTCTGGATACAGAATTGGCTGGCCGAAAGAAGACAGCGAGTGGTAGTGGATGGAAAGTATTCCGCCTGGAGGTCGATGACCAGTTGTGTACCACAAGGATCTGTTCTGGGACCTCTGCTCTTTGTGGTTTTTATCTAAGAACTTGGATGAGGAATTGGAAGGGTGGGTTAGTAAGTTTGCCGATGACATGAATGTTGGTGCGTTGTAGATAGTGTTGAGGGTTGTTGCAGGTTACATCAGGACATTGACAGGATGCAGAGCTGGGCTGAGAAGTGGCAGATGGAGTTTAACCTTGATAAAGGTGAAGTGATTCATTTTGGAAGGTCGAATTTGAATGCTGAATACAGGGTTAAAGGCAGGATTCTTGGAAGTGTGGCGGAACAGAGGGATCTTGGGGTCCACGTACATAGATCCCTCAAAGCTGCCACCCAGGTTGATAGGGTTGTTAAGATGGCGTATGGTGTGTTGGCTTTCATGAACAGGAGGATTGAGTTGCGAGGTTTTGCTGCAGCTTTATAAAACTCTAGTTAGACAACACTTGGAATATTGTGTCCAGTTCTGGTCGCCTCATTATAGGAAGTGTCATGTGAGAGTACCTTTAAGAAATGGATCAAATGGCTGCTAGGGCCTTCCCCCGGTAGGTCATCCCCCCCAACAGCATCCAAAATGGTATACGTCTGCCCGCTCATTTTCTTTCCACTGACTCTAACCCAGCTACTCTTGTCCTGTACCTTGGGTGTGGCTCCCTCCCTGTAACTCTTCTCTATCACCCCCTCTGCCTCCCGGATGATCCAAAGTTCATCCAGTACTGCACTGAGAGTATCACACTGAGAGAATTACACTGAGTGTTACATTGAGTGTGTTATACTGTGGTTATTACACTGAGTATCGCGCCGGGAGAATCGCGCCGGGAGAATCGCGCCGGGAGAATCGCGCCGGGAGAATCGCGCCGGGAGAATCGCGCCAGGGAGAATCGCGCCAGGGAGAATCGCGCCGGGAGAATCGCGTCGGGAGAATCGCGCCGGGAGATCGCGCCGGGAGAATCGCGCCGGGAGTACTGCGCAGAGAGTACTACGCAGAGAGTACTACGCAGAGAGTATTACGCAGAGAGTATTACGCAGAGAGTATTCCACCACCACAGGGTCTATTACACCACAGGGTCTATTACACCACAGGGTCTATTACACCACAGGGTCTATTACACCACAGGGTCTATTACACCACAGGGTCTATTACACCACAGGGTCTATTACACCACAGGGTCTATTACACCACAGGGTCTATTACACCACAGGGTCTATTACACCACAGGGTCTATTACACCGGGTCTATTACACCGAGAGTATTACACTGAGAGTATTACACTGGGAGTATTACACTGGGAGTATTACACTGGGAGTATTACACTGGGAGTATTACACTGGGAGTATTACACTGGGAGTATTACACTGGGTCTATTACACTGAGAGTATTACACTGAGAGTATTACACTGAGAGTATTACACTGAGAGTATTACACTGAGAGTATACACGGTGAGTACTGCACAGAGAGTATACACTGAGAGTCTTGCACTGAGAGAATTACACTGAGAGAATTACATTGGGTCTATTACAGTGAGAATATACACTGAGAATATACACGGTGAGTACTGCACAGAGAGTATACACTGAGAGTCTTGCACTGAGAGTATTACACTGAGAGTCTTGCACTGAGAGTATACACTGAGAGTCTTGCACTGAGAGTATTACACTGAGAGTCTTGCACTGAGAATATTACACTGAGAATTACACTGACAGTATACACTGAGATTATTACACTGCGAGTACTGCACTTAGAGTACTGCACTGAGAGCACTGCGCTGAGAGAATTACACTGAGTGAACAAGCATTCTTTGAATATGTGGAGTTCTGTGCAAATGAAAAAAGCGCAAAATCGGGAAAGGTGGCCGTTGCCATTAATGCTGTGGCGCAGCACAGAAAACTGCACACAATGGCTGGTGGCCATTTTGAAAGTGACATCACGAGCGGGGAGATGTGCGCACGCTGTGGCCACGGCCACAGTAAATAAAACTGTCCGGCAAAAAGCAAACAATGTTCCAATCGTGGCAAATATAATCACTTTGCAGCACAGTGTCATTCTGCAACAGCCTCAACAGATAATACATTTAAAAGATCGTCCATCAATTATAGGAAGATTCGGAGTATACAGAATGAAGGAAACGGATAATGATGATTCCTCCCAGTATTACTGAAAGATACTTTCATGGTCGATACGATTACGGGGGTTAATGCTCTGGACTGTGATAACAATCCGATATATCAGCTCTTCAAAATTATTCAAGTGTGGACTGTACTATCGATATAAATGGGTCTGAAATTCTGTTTAAATTAGAGACAGGTGCACACGTGAATTTAATAACCGAAAAGGATTTAAGACAAGAGCACAGTAAACCACAAATAAAGAAATCAACCTGTCGAGTGACTGACTATAATGGCAATGTCATAGCCACAAGAGGCTCCTTCCGTCTCATTGTTCAGAATGGCGACATCAGCACTTCGAAATAGTAGAAAATGATGAATTATCACTACTTGGGGTGGATGCTGGCAGCAAACTCAACTTGGTTCAAAGGACTTGGGCAGCACGGTAACACACGTGGCTAGCACTGTGGCTTCACAGCGCCTGGGTCCCAGGTTCGATTCCCCGCTGGGTCACTGTCTGTAAGGACTCTGCAAGGTTTCCCCGTGTCTGCTTGGGTTTCCTCCGGGTGCTCCGGTTTCCACCCACAGTCCAAAGACGTGCAGGTTAGGTGGATTGGCCATGCTAAAAATTGCCCTTAGTGTCCAAAAATGTTAGGAAGGGTTATTGGGTTATGGGGATAGGGTGGAAGTGAGGGCTTAAGTGGGTTGGTGGACCGAATGGCCTCCTTCTGCACTGTATGTTCTATGTATCTATGTATCTATGATCCACACAACCAATAATTGAAATGTCACGCTTAAAGGTGAAATTGAACAAATTTTTATCAAGAGCTACAAATAATGTTGATACCAGGGCTTCAGAAATAGTACACATTGTGGAAGCACAAGCTTCATTTATTGCAGAAATGCTACGAGTGTCTGACAACAAGCGACATCTAATACGAGAAGGACAGAGAAGGACTCAACACTCCAAAGGGTAATCCCATACCTGAAAGAAGAATGGCCCAATGGTTGTTGTTCCAGTTTTCGTAGTGTCAAAGATGTCTTCACTGTGATTAACGGATTCCTACTTAAAGGAGACAGAATAGTCATTTCCTCCTGCCAACGGAAATACATCTTGGAACAGATACATGAAGGGCATCAAGGAATTGAAAAATGTCTCAGACAAGCAAGGCAATCTGTGCACTGGCCTGGGATCAACAAGGATGTGGACCATATGTGCAGGAAGGCAGCATTTGTCAAGGCATCAATCTGCACATGTAAACAAGCTTTGAAGAAAATGAAGTAGCCACTTATCCATGGCTGAAAGTTGGAATGGACCTATTCTATTTTATAGGACATGATTATTTAGTCATTATTGACTACCATTCAAACTATCCTGAGGTTATTACACTCACGCATTCAACAACTCGATCAGTAATCAGAGCAGCAAAATCTGCTGTATTTGCCCGACATGGACTTCCATTGAACGTTATTTCCAACAATGGTCCTTGTTTTACCGGCTGGGAATGGTCACAATTTGCGGAAAGTTATAATTTCCACCGTATAACATCAAGTCCATTGTGCCCCCAATCAAACGGAAAAGCTGAGAAAGGTGTCGGAATAGTTAAGGAAGCTATTCAGCAAAGCACTAGATGACAACAAAGATTGCTCTTTAGCACTGTTGACACACAGAGCTACTCCATTGTCATCAGGTTTGCCCCCGCCCAGATGTTGATGGGAAGAAAAATTCATACGACTCTACCAAAAATCACAATTCCAAATATGGCTGAACAACTGCTTCATGACAGAATAAGGTTACAAAAGTAGAAAACAACAAGCCTACTACAACAGGCGTTTAGAACCTTTACCGCCGTTACAAGAATGAGATTATGTCAGAGTACAGAATCCTGATGGTGGATGGTCACATGTATTACGAGAGATCGCACCAGTGCAAACTGAACACGGCACAATGTTTCGAAGGAATCGAAGAGCATTATTGAAGATAAAGAACTACTACGTTCCATTTCAAACTCCGAGCATTGTCGCTCCGGATGCCATATTCCACAACATTGACTTTTCAAATCCTTCATTGCCAACAAGAAATCCAGAAAACATGGAAGACGATTTGAACACTTCAACAAGAACACCAAGAAGATCGCCGATAACAAGAAAACTGCCGAATACGCTGAATTTATAATGACACGTTAACAACTAGTATTCCGTAATCACTGCTGTGATATGACATTTAGCTTTTGCTATTGAATGTAAAAAAAAAAATAATGAATTCTCTAATGTTATATTCAAAAAAATCTTACAAACAGAATTTATAACCTTTTTCTCAAAGAAAGGAGGATGTGACATTATGAGAAATGTACAAAACTGTAAGGGTTAATGTTATGTCCGAATCAACCATTAGAGGGAGCTGGGTGCAGAACTATATAAATCATCGATGCCAAGCCTTCTGGGAGAGGGTTGAGGAGAAGGTTCGAAGACAGACTCTAAGAAAGCTAGTGTGAGTGGGAGCAAATCATAGTTATTGTATTAGTGTTGAGATTAGTGGTAGATGAGTGTGGATTGTATATGTGTTGTCAATTATTTATTATATAGAAGTAAGAGTTGATTTCAATTAAGTAGTGTAGATAAATCTTTAGCTTTGTTTAATATAAAAGTGAATTGTGGTCTTTATGAATATTACGCCAACCATCCTAGGATCTGAACCACACATAACATTCGAGGCGTTTCTTTACCCACTTCCCTTCCGGCATTTCGCCTGCCCTTGAGGCATTCCAGCTTGTACTGTCGAAAGTTCTTGAAGGCAAAGGGATTACCGCCACCTGGTCAACATCCTGGCACATGGTTCTTTCAGAGCCGCAACATGACCATTGGATAAGAGAGGCTATCCAGGAAGTGGGCCTCATGCGGAACAGCAAGTGTGAGTTCGCCAGCACCAGGATACAATTCACCCAACGGCATGGTGTCAAGGTCGATCCACAGGATACAAAGACCATTGATGAGTTTCCCCAATTGAATTCCATCACCGACATTCAACATTTTGGGGGGATGGGAAACTATGTGGGAAGGCTGATTTCCAGTTTGGCCACGCTCATGGAACCCTTAAGCAATATCCTGCAGAGAGGCCAACAATGGTTCTGGGGTGTGAAACAACTCATGGCCTTTCAATCCATTAAACTTTGACTAGTCTCCTCGGATGTCCAGGCGCACTATGACCCCACATTGCCCATTGTCGCCGCTGCTGATGCTTCCTGGTGTCATCCAGCTGTGAAAGGACGATGACGGGAAACGGGTCCATTTTGCTTCTGCAGCCCTCATGGAAACTTGTGCCGCTACTGAGAAGGCGGCAGTGGCAGAGACATGGGTGGTCATGGCTGTTTCTCATTACCCAATGGGGCTGCTTGTCAAAGCTTACGGATAGCACAAAGCCTGGCAGTATTGTAAACTATGAAGAGGACAGAGTCGAGCCTTAAAGCACACAGGGCAAGTTGATAAAGTGGGCAGATAGGCAGCAGATGAAGTTCAATGTGGAGACATGGGAGTTGATGCATTTTGGTAAGAAGAACATGGAGAGACAATATAAAATAAGGAGTGTGCTTGGGGGGTGGATGGTCGGTAGGGGAGATGGGGCCCCGCGGGGGGGGGGGGGGAGGCCTGAGTCGGGGATAGTGGGACTGGGCCTGGAAAGGGAGCTGCGCCAGGGGAGGCAGGGCCAGCCGAGTGAAAAGCGCGGGCTTTTTCCCGCGTTTAGGGCTGAAGGGGCAGGGCCGGAGCTGGGAAGCGCGGGCTTTTTCTCCTGCGCTGGGAGTGGAATGGATGAGATCCTGCTGGTGGACAAGTGGGGGGAGGGGAGGTTCCACACTGGGGGGTGTCGATGGAGCAGCGGGAGTGGCCGGGGTCAGCAGACTTACGGGAGTGCAATGGGGGAAACAATGCAGCTAGGGGGGGACCTAGTTGGGTGGGGTTGGGGGGGGGCGGGGTGGGGGGGGGGGAGGACCGGGTTGCTGCTGGAATGGCCAAGGGGGAGCTGGAGTTGGTCGAGGAGGTCGGGGCGGGGGGGGGTCTGTCGATGTAGGGAACATGCCGTGTGGGGGGCACGGGCATGTGGCTGGCCCAGGAAGGGCTATAGCTAGTCGGCGGGGGAGAGGGGTGAGGAGCCCCCTGATCCGGCTGATAACCTGGAATGTAAGGGGACTGAATGGGCCGGTCAAGCGGGCCCGGGTGTTCGTGCACCTGAAGGGGCTGAAGGCGGATGTGGCCATGCTTCAGGAGACGCACCCGAAGGTGGCGGATCAGGTAAGGTTGAGAAAGGGATGGGTAGGGCAGGTGTTTCATTCGGGTTTGGATGCAAAATATCGGGAGTGGCGATTTTGGTGGGGAAGAGAGTGTCGTTCGAGGCGTTGAGCATCATGGCAGACAGTGGCGGTACATAGAACATAGAACATAGAAAATACAGCACAGAACAGGCCCTTCGGCCCACGATGTTGTGCCGAACCTTTGTCCTAGATTA
The DNA here is from genome assembly GCF_047496885.1 of Scyliorhinus torazame. Lineage (NCBI taxonomy): Eukaryota > Metazoa > Chordata > Chondrichthyes > Carcharhiniformes > Scyliorhinidae > Scyliorhinus > Scyliorhinus torazame. Next base: position 342,947 of record NW_027307855.1, read on the forward strand.
ATCATAGATTATCATTGAATTTTCAGTGCAGAAGGAGGCCATTCGGCCCTTTGAGTCTGCACCGGCTCTTGGAAAGAGCACCCTACCCAAACTCAACACCTCCACCCAACACCAAGGGCAATTTTGGACATTAAGGGCAATTTATCATTCGCCAATCCACCTAACCTGCACATCTTTGGACTGTGGGAGGAAACCGGAGCACCCGGAGGAAACCCACGCAGACACGGGGAGGATGTGCAGACTCCGCACGGACAGTGACCCAAGCCGGATCGAACCTGGGACCCTGGAGCTGTGAAGCAATTGTGCTATCCACAATGCTACCGTGCTGCCCTTAAGAACAAATAAATCTACACTATATCATTTTACCGTAATCTATGTACCTATCCAATAACTGCTTGAAGGTCCCTAATGTTTCCAACTCAACTACTTCCACAGGCAGTGCATTCCATGCCCCCACTGCTCTCTGGGTAAAGAACCTACCTCTGATATCCCTCCTATATCTTCCACCTTAAATTTATGTCCCCTTGTAATGGTTTGTTCCACCCGGGGAAAAAGTCTCTGACTGTCTACTCTATCTATTCCACTGATCATCTTATAAACCTCTATCAAGTCGCCCCTCATCCTTCTCCGTTCTAATGAGAAAAGGCCTAGCACCCTCAACCTTTCCTCGCAAGACCTACTCTCCATTCCAGGCAACATCCTGGTAAATCTTCTTCGCACCTTTTCCAAAGCTTCCACATCCTTCCTAAAATGAGGCGACCAGAACTGTACACAGTACTCCAAATGTGGCCTTACCAAAGTTTTGTACAGCTGCATCATCATCTCACAGCTCTTAAATTCAATCCCTCTGTTAATGAACGCGAGCACACCATAGGCCTTCTTCACAGCTCTATCCACTTGAGTGGCAACTTTCAAAGATGTATGAACATAGACCCCAAGATCTCTCTGCTCCTCCACATTGCCAAGAACTCTACCGTTAACCCTGTATTCCGCATTCATATTTGTCCTTCCAAAATGGACAACCTCACACTTTTCAGGGTTAAACTCCATCTGCCACTTCTCAGCCCAGCTCTGCATCCTATCTATGTCTCTTTGCAGCCGACAACAGCCCTCCTTACTATCCACAACTCCACCAATCTTCGTATAGTCTGCAAATTTACTGACCCACCCTTCAACTCCCTCATCCAAGTCATTAATGAAAATCACAAACAGCAGAGGACCCAGAACTGATCCCTGAGGTACGCCACTGGTAACTGGGATCCAGGCTGAATATTTGCCATCCACCACCACTCTCTGACTTCTATCGGTTAGCCAGTTCGTTATCCAACTGGCCAAATTTCCCATTATCCCATGCCTCCTTACTTTCTGCATAAGCCTACCATGGGGAACCTTATCAAATGCCTTACTAAAATCCATGTACACTACATCCACTGCTTTACCTTCATCCACATGCTTGGTCACCTCCTCAAAGAATTCAATAAGACTTGTAAGGCAAGACCTACCCCTCACAAATCCATGCTGACTATCCCTAATCAAGCAGTGTCTTTCCAGATGCTCAGAAATCCTATCCTTCAGTGCCCTTTCCATTACTTTGCCTACCACCGAAGTAAGACTAACTGGCCTGTAATTCCCAGGGTTATCCCTAGTCCCTTTTTTGAACAGGGGCACGACCTTCACCACTCTCCAATCCCCTGGTACCACCCCTGTTGACAGTGAGGACGAAAAGATAATTGCCAACGGCTCTGCAATTTCATCTCTTGCTTCCCATAGAATCCTTGGATATATCCCGTCAGGCCCGGGGGACTTGTCTATCCTCAAGTTTTTCAAAATGCCCAACACATCTTCCTTCCTAACAAGTATTTCCTCGAGCTTACCAATCTGTTTCACACTGTCCTCTCCAACAATATGGCCCCTCTCATTTGTAAATACAGAAGAAAAGTACTCGTTCAAGACCTCTCCTATCTCTTCAGACTCAATACACAATCTCCCGCTACTGTCCTTGATCGGACCTACCCTCGCTCTAATCATTCTCATATTTCTCACATATGTGTAAAAGGCCTTGGGGTTTTCCTTGATCCTACCCGCCAAAGATTGTTCATGCCCTCTCTTAGCTCTCCTATTCCCTTTCTTCAGTTCCCTCCTGGCTATCTTGTATCCCTCCAATGCCCTGTCTGAACCTTGTTTCCTCAGCCTTACATAAGTCTCCTTTTTCCTCTTAACAAGACATTCAACCTCTCTTGTCAACCATGGTTCCCTCACTCGACCATCTCTTCCCTGCCTGACAGGGACATACATATCAAGGACACGTAGCACCTGTTCCTTGAACAAGTTCCACATTTCACTTGTGTCCTTCCCTGCCAGCCTATGTTCCCAACTTATGCACTTCAATTCTTGTCTGACAACATCGTATTTACCCTTCCCCCAATTGTAAACCTTGCCCTGTTGCACATACCTATCCCTCTCCATTACTAAAGTGAAAGTCACAGAATTGTGGTCACTATCTCCAAAATGCTCCCCCACTAACAAATCTATCACTTGCCCTGGTTCATTACCAAGTACTAAATCCAATATTGCCCCTCCTCTGGTCGGACAATCTACATACTGTTTTTGTGCGTGTGTTTTTTGTTTTTGTGTGTGTGTCTTTTTGTGTGTGTGTGTGTTTTTTGTTTTTGTGTGTGTATTTGTTTTTGTGTGTGTGTTTGTTTTTGTGTGTGTTTTTGTTTTTGTGTTTGTTTGTTTGAGCTTTTGTTTTTGTGTGTGTTTTTGTTTTTCTGTGCGTGTGTTTTTGTTTTTGTTTGTGTTTTTGTTTTTCTGTGTGTGTGTTTTTTGTTTTTGTGTGTGTTTTTGTGTGTGTGTGTTTGTTTGTGTGTGTGTGGTTTTGTTTTTGTGTGTTTTTGTTTTTGTGTGTGTGTTTTTATTTTTGTGTGTGTTTTTGTTTTTGAGTGTGTGTGTGTGTTTTTGTTTTTGTGTGTGTGTTTTTGTTTTTGTGTGTGTTTTAGTTTTTGTGTGTTTTTTTGTTTTCGTGTGTGTTTTCGTTTTTCTGTGTGTGTGTGTTTTTGTTTTTGTGTGTGTTTTTCTTTTTGTGTGTGTGTTTGTGTTTTTGTTTTTGTGTGTGTTTTTGTGTTTGTTTTTGTTTTTTTGTGTGTGTGTGTTTTTGTTTTTGTGTGTGTCTGTTTGTTTTTGTGTGTGTGTTTGTTTTTGTGTTTGTTTTTGTCTTTTTGTGTGTGTGTGTGTTTGAGCTTTTGTTTTTGTGTGTGTTTTTGTTTTTCTGTGCGTGTGTGTTTTTGTTTTTGTGTGTGTTTTTGTTTTTGTGTGTGTGTGTTTGTTTTTGTGTGTGTGTCTTTTTGTGTGTGTGTGTGTTTTTTGTTTTTGTGTGTGTATTTGTTTTTGTGTGTGTGTTTGTTTTTGTGTGTGTTTTTGTTTTTATGTGTGTTTGTTTGAGCTTTTGTTTTTGTGTGTGTTTTTGTTTTTCTGTGCGTGTGTTTTTGTTTTTGTTTGTGTTTTTGTTTTTCTGTGTGTGTTTTTTGTTTTTGTTTTTGTGTGTGTGTGTTTGTTTTTATGTGTGTGTGGTTTTGTTTTTGTGTGTTTTTGTTTTTGTGTGTGTGTTTTTATTTTTGTGTGTGTTTTTGTTTTTGAGTGTGTGTGTGTGTTTTTGTTTTTGTGTGTGTGTGTTTGTTTTTGTGTGTGTGTCTTTTTGTGTGTGTGTGTGTTTTTTGTTTTTGTGTGTGTATTTGATTTTGTGTGTGTGTTTGTTTTTGTGTGTGTTTTTGTTTTTATGTGTGTTTGTTTGAGCTTTTGTTTTTGTGTGTGTTTTTGTTTTTCTGTGTGTGTTTTTTGTTTTTGTGTGTGTTTTTGTGTGTGTGTGTTTGTTTTTATGTGTGTGTGGTTTTGTTTTTGTGTGTTTTTGTTTTTGTGTGTGTGTTTTTATTTTTGTGTGTGTTTTTGTTTTTGAGTGTGTGTGTGAGTTTTTGTTTTTGTGTGTGTGTTTGTGTTTTTGTTTTTGTGTGTGTTTTTGTTTTTGTGTGTGTGTTTGTTTTTGTGTTTGTTTTTGTTTTTTTGTGTGTGTGTGTGTTTGAGCTTTTGTTTTTGTGTGTGTTTTTGTTTTTCTGTGCGTGTGTGTTTTTGTTTTTGTGTGTGTTTTTGTTTTTGAGTGTGTGTGTGTGTTTTTGTTTTTGTGTGTTTGTTTTTGTGTGTGTGTCTTTTTGTGTGTGTGTGTTTTTTGTTTTTGTGTGTGTATTTGATTTTGTGTGTGTGTTTGTTTTTGTGTGTGTTTTTGTTTTTATGTGTGTTTGTTTGAGCTTTTGTTTTTGTGTGTGTTTTTGTTTTTCTGTGTGTGTTTTTTGTTTTTGTGTGTGTTTTTGTGTGTGTGTGTTTGTTTTTATGTGTGTGTGGTTTTGTTTTTGTGTGTTTTTGTTTTTGTGTGTGTGTTTTTATTTTTGTGTGTGTTTTTGTTTTTGAGTGTGTGTGTGAGTTTTTGTTTTTGTGTGTGTGTTTGTGTTTTTGTTTTTGTGTGTGTTTTTGTTTTTGTGTGTGTGTTTGTTTTTGTTTTTGTGTGTGTGTGTGTGTTTGAGCTTTTGTTTTTGTGTGTGTTTTTGTTTTTCTGTGCGTGTGTGTTTTTGTGTGTGTTTTTGTTTTTGTGTGTGTGTTTGTTTTTGTATGTGTGTTTTTGTGTGTGTTTGTGTTTTTTCTTTGTGTGTGTGTTTGAGCTTTTGTTTTTGTGTGTGTTTTTGTTTTTCTGTGTGTGTGTGTTTTGTTTCTGTGTGTGTTTTTGTTTTTGTGTGTGTGTGTTTGTTTTTGTGCGTGTGTTTGTTTTTGTGTGTGTTTTTGTTTTGTGTGTGTGTTTGTTTTTGTGTGTGTGTTTTTGTGTGTGTTTGTGTTTTTTCATTTTGTGTGTGTATTTGTTTTTGTGTGTGTGTTTGTTTTTCTGTGTGTGTGTTTTTGTTTTTGTGTGTTTTTGTTTTTGTGTGTGTGTTTTTTGTTTTTGTGTGTGTATTTGTTTTTGTGTGTGTTTTTGTTTTTGTGTGTTTGTTTGAGCTTTTGTTTTTGTGTGTGTTTTTGTTTTTCTGTGCGTGTGTGTTTTTGTTTTTGTGTGTGTTTATGTTTTTGTGGGTGTGTGTGCTTTTGTGGGTGTGTGTGTTTTTGTTTTTGTGTGTGTTTTTGTTTTTCTGTGTGTGTGTGTTTTTTGTTTTTGTGTGTGTGTGTTTTTGTGTGTGTGTGTGTTTTTTGTTTTTTGCGTGTGTTTTTGTTTTTGTTTATGTTTGTGTTTTTGTTTTTCTGTGTGTCTGTTTGTTTTTGTGTGTTTGTTTTTGTTTTTGTGTGTGTTTTTTGTTTTTGTGTGTGTATTTGTTTTTGTGTGTGTTTTTGTGTGTGTTTGTTTTTGTTTGTGTTTTTGTTTTTGTGTGTGCGTGTTTGTTTGTTTTTGTGTGTGTTTTTGTTTTTCTGTGTGTGTGTGTTTTGTTTTTGTGTATGTCTGTTTGTTTTTGTGTGTGTTTTTGTTTTTGTGCGTGTTTTTGTTTTTCTGTGTGTGTGTGTGTTTGAGCTTTTGTTTTTGTGTGTGTTTTTGTTCTTCTGTGTGTGTGTTTTTGTTTTCGTGTGTGTTTTTGTTTTTGTGTGTGTGTGTTTGAGCTTTCGTTTTTGTGTGTGTTTTTGTTTTTCTGTGCGTGTGTGTTTTTGTTTTTGTGCGTGTTTTTGTTTTTGTGTGTGTGTTTGTTTTTGTGTGTGTGTGTTTTTGTGTGTGTTTGTGTTTTTTCTTTTTGTGTGTGTGTGTGTTTGAGCTTTTGTTTTTGTGTGTGTTTTTGTTTTTCTGTGCGTGTGTGTTTTTGTTTTTGTGTGTGTTTTTGTTTTTCTGTGTGTGTGTGTTTTTTGTTTTTGTGTGTGTGTGTTTTTGTGTGTGTGTGTGTTTTTTGTTTTTTGCGTGTGTTTTTGTTTTTGTTTGTGTGTTTGTTTTTGTGTGTGTGTGTTTTTGTTTTTGTGCGTGTTTTTGTTTTTCTGTGTGTGTGTTTGTTTTTGTTTGTGTTTTTGTTTTTGTGTGTGCGTGTTTGTTTGTTTTTGTGTGTGTTTTTGTTTTTCTGTGTGTGTGTGTTTTGTTTTTGTGTATGTCTGTTTGTTTCTGTGTGTGTTTTTGTTTTTGTGCGTGTTTTTGTTTTTCTGTGTGTGTGTGTTTTTTTTTGTGTGTGTCTTTTTGTGTGTGTTTGTGTTTTTGTTTTTGTGTGTGTTTTTGTTTTTGTGTGTGTGTTTGTTTTTGTGTTTTTTTTTGTTTTTGTGTGTGTTTTTGTTTTTCTGTGCGTGTGTGTTTTTATTTTTGTGTGTGTTTTTGTTTTTGTGTGTGTTTTTGTTTTGTGTGTGTGTGTTTTTGTGTGTGTTTGTGTTTTTTCTTTTTGTGTGTGTGTGTGTTTGAGCTTTTGTTTTTGTGTGTGTTTTTGTTTTTCTGTGCGTGTGTGTTTTTGTTTTTGTGTGTGTTTTTGTTTTTCTGTGTGTGTGTTTTTTGTTTTTGTGTGTGTTTTTGTTTTTGTGCATTTGTTTTTGTTTTTGTGTGTGTTTATGTTTTTGTTTGTCTGTGTGTTTTTTTGTGTATGTTTTTGTATTTCTGTGTGTGTGTGTTTTTTGTTTTTGTGTGTGTTTTTGTTTTTGTGTGTGTGTGTTTGTTTTTGTGTGTGTGTGGTTTTGTTTTTGTGTGTGTGTTTGTGGGTGTGTGTTTGTTTTTGTGTGTGTTTGTTTTTGTTGTTGTGTGTGTTTTAGTTTTTGTGTGTGTGGTTTTGTTTTTGCGTGTGTTTTTGTTTTTGTGTGTGTTTTTGTTTTTGTGCGTGTCTGTTTTTTGTTTTTGTGTGTGTGTCTTTTTGTGTGTGTGTGTGTTTTTTGTTTTTGTGTGTGTATTTGTTTTTGTGTGTGTGTTTGTTTTTGTGTGTGTTTTTGTTTTTGTGTTTGTTTGTTTGAGCTTTTGTTTTTGTGTGTGTTTTTGTTTTTCTGTGCGTGTGTTTTTGTTTTTGTTTGTGTTTTTGTTTTTCTGTGTGTGTGTTTTTTGTTTTTGTGTGTGTGTTTTTGTTTTTGTGTGTGTTTTAGTTTTTGTGTGTTTTTTTGTTTTCGTGTGTGTTTTCGTTTTTCTGTGTGTGTGTGTGTTTTTGTTTTTGTGTGTGTTTTTCTTTTTGTGTGTGTGTTTGTGTTTTTGTTTTTGTGTGTGTTTTTGTGTTTGTTTTTGTTTTTTTGTGTGTGTGTGTTTTTGTTTTTGTGTGTGTTTTTGTTTTTCTGTGTGTGTGTTTTTTGTTTTTGTGTATGTCTGTTTGTTTTTGTGTGTGTGTTTGTTTTTGTGTTTGTTTTTGTTTTTTTGTGTGTGTGTGTGTTTGAGCTTTTGTTTTTGTGTGTGTTTTTGTTTTTCTGTGCGTGTGTGTTTTTGTTTTTGTGTGTGTTTTTGTTTTTGTGTGTGTGTGTTTGTTTTTGTGTGTGTGTCTTTTTGTGTGTGTGTGTGTTTTTTGTTTTTGTGTGTGTATTTGTTTTTGTGTGTGTGTTTGTTTTTGTGTGTGTTTTTGTTTTTATGTGTGTTTGTTTGAGCTTTTGTTTTTGTGTGTGTTTTTGTTTTTCTGTGCGTGTGTTTTTGTTTTTGTTTGTGTTTTTGTTTTTCTGTGTGTGTTTTTTGTTTTTGTGTGTGTTTTTGTGTGTGTGTGTTTGTTTTTATGTGTGTGTGGTTTTTATTTTTGTGTGTGTGTTTTTATTTTTGTGTGTGTTTTTGTTTTTGAGTGTGTGTGTGTGTTTTTGTTTTTGTGTGTGTGTTTTTGCTTTTGTGTGTGTTTTAGTTTTTGTGTGTGTTTTTGTGTTTGTTTTTGTTTTTTTGTGTGTGTGTGTTTTTGTTTTTGTGTGTGTTTTTGTTTTTGAGTGTGTGTGTGTGTTTTTGTTTTTGTGTGTGTGTTTTTGCTTTTGTGTGTGTTTTAGTTTTTGTGTGTTTTTTTGTTTTCGTGTGTGTTTTCGTTTTTCTGTGTGTGTGTTTGTGTTTTTGTTTTTGTGTGTGTTTTTGTGTTTGTTTTTGTTTTTCTGTGTGTGTGTGTTTTTGTTTTTGTGTGTGTTTTTGTTTTTGTGTGTGTTTTTGTTTTTGTGCGTGTTTTTGTTTTTCTGTGCGTGTGTGTTTTTGTTTTTGTGTGTGTTTTTGTTTTTGTGTGTGTGTTTGTGTTTTTGTTTTTGTGTGTGTTTTTGTTTTTGTGTGTGTGTTTGTTTTTGTTTTTTTGTGTGTGTGTGTGTTTGAGCTTTTGTTTTTGTGTGTGTTTTTGTTTTTCTGTGCGTGTGTGTTTTTGTTTTTGTGTGTGTTTTTGTTTTTGTGCATTTGTTTTTGTTTTTGTGTGTGTTTATGTTTTTGTGGGTGTATGTTTTTTTGTGTATGTTTTTGTTTTTCTGTGTGTGTGTGTTTTGTTTCTGTGTGTGTTTTTGTTTTTGTGTGTGTGTGTTTGTTTTTGTGCGTGTGTTTGTTTTTGTGTGTGTTTTTGTTTTGTGTGTGTGTTTGTTTTTGTGTGTGTGTTTGTTTTTGTGTGTGTTTGTGTTTTTGTGTGTATTTGTGTTTTTTCTTTTTGTGTGTGTGTGTTTGAGCTTTTGTTTTTGTGTGTGTTTTTGTTTTTCTGTGTGTGTGTTTTTGTTTTCGTGTGTGTTTTTGTTTTTTTGTGTGTGTGTTTGAGCTTTCGTTTTTGTGTGTGTTTTTGTTTTTCTGTGCGTGTGTGTTTTTGTTTTTGTGTGTGTTTTTGTTTTTCTGTGTGTGTGTTTTTTGTTTTTGTGTGTGTTTTTGTTTTTGTGCATTTGTTTTTGTTTTTGTGTGTGTTTATGTTTTTGTGGGTGTATGTTTTTTTGTGTATGTTTTTGTTTTTCTGTGTGTGTGTGTTTTTTTTTGTGTGTGTCTTTTTGTGTGTGTTTGTGTATTTGTTTTTGTGTGTGTTTTTGTTTTTGTGTGTGTGTTTGTTTTTGTGTTTGTTTTTGTTTTTGTGTGTGTTTTTGTTTTTCTGTGCGTGTGTGTTTTTATTTTTGTGTGTGTTTTTGTTTTTGTGTGTGTGTATGTTTTTGTGTGTGTGTGTTTTTGTGTGTGTTTGTGTTTTTTCTTTTTGTGTGTGTGTGTGTTTCAGCTTTTGTTTTTGTGTGTGTTTTTGTTTTTCTGTGCGTGTGTGTTTTTGTTTTTGTGTGTGTTTTTGTTTTTCTGTGTGTGTGTTTTTTGTTTTTGTGTGTGTTTTTGTTTTTGTGCATTTGTTTTTGTTTTTGTGTGTGTTTATGTTTTTGTGGGTGTGTGTTTTTTTGTGTATGTTTTTGTATTTCTGTGTGTGTGTGTTTTTTGTTTTTGTGTGTGTTTTTGTTTTTGTGTGTGTGTGTTTGTTTTTGTGTGTGTGTGGTTTTGTTTTTGTGTGTGTGTTTGTGGGTGTGTGTTTGTTTTTGTGTGTGTTTGTTTTTGTTGTTGTGTGTGTTTTAGTTTTTGTGTGTGTGGTTTTGTTTTTGCGTGTGTTTTTGTTTTTGTGTGTGTTTTTGTTTTTGTGCGTGTCTGTTTTTTGTTTTTGTGTGTGTGTCTTTTTGTGTGTGTGTGTGTTTTTTGTTTTTGTGTGTGTATTTGTTTTTGTGTGTGTGTTTGTTTTTGTGTGTGTTTTTGTTTTTGTGTTTGTTTGTTTGAGCTTTTGTTTTTGTGTGTGTTTTTGTTTTTCTGTGCGTGTGTTTTTGTTTTTGTTTGTGTTTTTGTTTTTCTGTGTGTGTGTTTTTTGTTTTTGTGTGTGTGTTTTTGTTTTTGTGTGTGTTTTAGTTTTTGTGTGTTTTTTTGTTTTCGTGTGCGTTTTCGTTTTTCTGTGTGTGTGTGTGTTTTTGCTTTTGTGTGTGTTTTTCTTTTTGTGTGTGTGTTTGTGTTTTTGTTTTTGTGTGTGTTTTTGTGTTTGTTTTTGTTTTTTTGTGTGTGTGTGTTTTTGTTTTTGTGTGTGTTTTTGTTTTTCTGTGTGTGTGTTTTTTGTTTTTGTGTATGTCTGTTTGTTTTTGTGTGTGTGTTTGTTTTTGTGTTTGTTTTTGTTTTTTTGTGTGTGTGTGTGTTTGAGCTTTTGTTTTTGTGTGTGTTTTTGTTTTTCTGTGCGTGTGTGTTTTTGTTTTTGTGTGTGTTTTTGTTTTTGTGTGTGTGTGTTTGTTTTTGTGTGTGTGTCTTTTTGTGTGTGTGTGTGTTTTTTGTTTTTGTGTGTGTATTTGTTTTTGTGTGTGTGTTTGTTTTTGTGTGTGTTTTTGTTTTTATGTGTGTTTGTTTGAGCTTTTGTTTTTGTGTGTGTTTTTGTTTTTCTGTGTGTGTTTTTTGTTTTTGTGTGTGTTTTTGTGTGTGTGTGTTTGTTTTTATGTGTGTGTGGTTTTGTTTTTGTGTGTGTGTTTTTATTTTTGTGTGTGGTTTTGTTTTTGTGTGTGTGTTTGTGGGTGTGTGTTTGTTTTTGTGTGTGTTTGTTTTTGTTGTTGTGTGTGTTTTAGTTTTTGTGTGTGTGGTTTTGTTTTTGCGTGTGTTTTTGTTTTTGTGTGTGTTTTTGTTTTTGTGCGTGTCTGTTTTTTGTTTTTGTGTGTGTGTCTTTTTGTGTGTGTGTGTGTTTTTTGTTTTTGTGTGTGTATTTGTTTTTGTGTGTGTGTTTGTTTTTGTGTGTGTTTTTGTTTTTGTGTTTGTTTGTTTGAGCTTTTGTTTTTGTGTGTGTTTTTGTTTTTCTGTGCGTGTGTTTTTGTTTTTGTTTGTGTTTTTGTTTTTCTGTGTGTGTGTTTTTTGTTTTTGTGTGTGTGTTTTTGTTTTTGTGTGTGTTTTAGTTTTTGTGTGTTTTTTTGTTTTCGTGTGTGTTTTCGTTTTTCTGTGTGTGTGTGTGTTTTTGTTTTTGTGTGTGTTTTTCTTTTTGTGTGTGTGTTTGTGTTTTTGTTTTTGTGTGTGTTTTTGTGTTTGTTTTTGTTTTTTTGTGTGTGTGTGTTTTTGTTTTTGTGTGTGTTTTTGTTTTTCTGTGTGTGTGTTTTTTGTTTTTGTGTATGTCTGTTTGTTTTTGTGTGTGTGTTTGTTTTTGTGTTTGTTTTTGTTTTTTTGTGTGTGTGTGTGTTTGAGCTTTTGTTTTTGTGTGTGTTTTTGTTTTTCTGTGCGTGTGTGTTTTTGTTTTTGTGTGTGTTTTTGTTTTTGTGTGTGTGTGTTTGTTTTTGTGTGTGTGTCTTTTTGTGTGTGTGTGTGTGTTTTGTTTTTGTGTGTGTATTTGTTTTTGTGTGTGTGTTTGTTTTTGTGTGTGTTTTTGTTTTTATGTGTGTTTGTTTGAGCTTTTGTTTTTGTGTGTGTTTTTGTTTTTCTGTGCGTGTGTTTTTGTTTTTGTTTGTGTTTTTGTTTTTCTGTGTGTGTTTTTTGTTTTTGTGTGTGTTTTTGTGTGTGTGTGTTTGTTTTTATGTGTGTGTGGTTTTTATTTTTGTGTGTGTGTTTTTATTTTTGTGTGTGTTTTTGTTTTTGAGTGTGTGTGTGTGTTTTTGTTTTTGTGTGTGTGTTTTTGCTTTTGTGTGTGTTTTAGTTTTTGTGTGTGTTTTTGTGTTTGTTTTTGTTTTTTTGTGTGTGTGTGTTTTTGTTTTTGTGTGTGTTTTTGTTTTTGAGTGTGTGTGTGTGTTTTTGTTTTTGTGTGTGTGTTTTTGCTTTTGTGTGTGTTTTAGTTTTTGTGTGTTTTTTTGTTTTCGTGTGTGTTTTCGTTTTTCTGTGTGTGTGTTTGTGTTTTTGTTTTTGTGTGTGTTTTTGTGTTTGTTTTTGTTTTTCTGTGTGTGTGTGTTTTTGTTTTTGTGTGTGTTTTTGTTTTTGTGTGTGTTTTTGTTTTTGTGCGTGTTTTTGTTTTTCTGTGCGTGTGTGTTTTTGTTTTTGTGTGTGTTTTTGTTTTTGTGTGTGTGTTTGTGTTTTTGTTTTTGTGTGTGTTTTTGTTTTTGTGTGTGTGTTTGTTTTTGTTTTTTTGTGTGTGTGTGTGTTTGAGCTTTTGTTTTTGTGTGTGTTTTTGTTTTTCTGTGCGTGTGTGTTTTTGTTTTTGTGTGTGTTTTTGTTTTTGTGCATTTGTTTTTGTTTTTGTGTGTGTTTATGTTTTTGTGGGTGTATGTTTTTTTGTGTATGTTTTTGTTTTTCTGTGTGTGTGTGTTTTGTTTCTGTGTGTGTTTTTGTTTTTGTGTGTGTGTGTTTGTTTTTGTGCGTGTGTTTGTTTTTGTGTGTGTTTTTGTTTTGTGTGTGTGTTTGTTTTTGTGTGTGTGTTTGTTTTTGTGTGTGTTTGTGTTTTTGTGTGTATTTGTGTTTTTTCTTTTTGTGTGTGTGTGTTTGAGCTTTTGTTTTTGTGTGTGTTTTTGTTTTTCTGTGTGTGTGTTTTTGTTTTCGTGTGTGTTTTTGTTTTTTTGTGTGTGTGTTTGAGCTTTCGTTTTTGTGTGTGTTTTTGTTTTTCTGTGCGTGTGTGTTTTTGTTTTTGTGTGTGTTTTTGTTTTTCTGTGTGTGTGTTTTTTGTTTTTGTGTGTGTTTTTGTTTTTGTGCATTTGTTTTTGTTTTTGTGTGTGTTTATGTTTTTGTGGGTGTATGTTTTTTTGTGTATGTTTTTGTTTTTCTGTGTGTGTGTGTTTTTTTTTGTGTGTGTCTTTTTGTGTGTGTTTGTGTTTTTGTTTTTGTGTGTGTTTTTGTTTTTGTGTGTGTGTTTGTTTTTGTGTTTGTTTTTGTTTTTGTGTGTGTTTTTGTTTTTCTGTGCGTGTGTGTTTTTATTTTTGTGTGTGTTTTTGTTTTTGTGTGTGTGTTTGTTTTTGTGTGTGTGTGTTTTTGTGTGTGTTTGTGTTTTTTCTTTTTGTGTGTGTGTGTGTTTGAGCTTTTGTTTTTGTGTGTGTTTTTGTTTTTCTGTGCGTGTGTGTTTTTGTTTTTGTGTGTGTTTTTGTTTTTCTGTGTGTGTGTTTTTTGTTTTTGTGTGTGTTTTTGTTTTTGTGCATTTGTTTTTGTTTTTGTGTGTGTTTATGTTTTTGTGGGTGTGTGTTTTTTTGTGTATGTTTTTGTATTTCTGTGTGTGTGTGTTTTTTGTTTTTGTGTGTGTTTTTGTTTTTGTGTGTGTGTGTTTGTTTTTGTGTGTGTGTGGTTTTGTTTTTGTGTGTGTGTTTGTGGGTGTGTGTTTGTTTTTGTGTGTGTTTGTTTTTGTTGTTGTGTGTGTTTTAGTTTTTGTGTGTGTGGTTTTGTTTTTGCGTGTGTTTTTGTTTTTGTGTGTGTTTTTGTTTTTGTGCGTGTCTGTTTTTTGTTTTTGTGTGTGTGTCTTTTTGTGTGTGTGTGTGTTTTTTGTTTTTGTGTGTGTATTTGTTTTTGTGTGTGTGTTTGTTTTTGTGTGTGTTTTTGTTTTTGTGTTTGTTTGTTTGAGCTTTTGTTTTTGTGTGTGTTTTTGTTTTTCTGTGCGTGTGTTTTTGTTTTTGTTTGTGTTTTTGTTTTTCTGTGTGTGTGTTTTTTGTTTTTGTGTGTGTGTTTTTGTTTTTGTGTGTGTTTTAGTTTTTGTGTGTTTTTTTGTTTTCGTGTGTGTTTTCGTTTTTCTGTGTGTGTGTGTGTTTTTGTTTTTGTGTGTGTTTTTCTTTTTGTGTGTGTGTTTGTGTTTTTGTTTTTGTGTGTGTTTTTGTGTTTGTTTTTGTTTTTTTGTGTGTGTGTGTTTTTGTGTGTGTTTTTGTTTTTCTGTGTGTGTGTTTTTTGTTTTTGTGTATGTCTGTTTGTTTTTGTGTGTGTGTTTGTTTTTGTGTTTGTTTTTGTTTTTTTGTGTGTGTGTGTGTTTGAGCTTTTGTTTTTGTGTGTGTTTTTGTTTTTCTGTGCGTGTGTGTTTTTGTTTTTGTGTGTGTTTTTGTTTTTGTGTGTGTGTGTTTGTTTTTGTGTGTGTGTCTTTTTGTGTGTGTGTGTGTTTTTTGTTTTTGTGTGTGTATTTGTTTTTGTGTGTGTGTTTGTTTTTGTGTGTGTTTTTGTTTTTATGTGTGTTTGTTTGAGCTTTTGTTTTTGTGTGTGTTTTTGTTTTTCTGTGTGTGTTTTTTGTTTTTGTGTGTGTTTTTGTGTGTGTGTGTTTGTTTTTATGTGTGTGTGGTTTTGTTTTTGTGTGTGTGTTTTTATTTTTGTGTGTGTTTTTGTTTTTGAGTGTGTGTGTGTGTTTTTGTTTTTGTGTGTGTGTTTTTGCTTTTGTGTGTGTTTTAGTTTTTGTGTGTGTTTTTGTGTTTGTTTTTGTTTTTTTGTGTGTGTGTGTTTTTGTTTTTGTGTGTGTTTTTGTTTTTGAGTGTGTGTGTGTGTTTTTGTTTTTGTGTGTGTGTTTTTGCTTTTGTGTGTGTTTTAGTTTTTGTGTGTTTTTTTGTTTTCGTGTGTGTTTTCGTTTTTCTGTGTGTGTGTTTGTGTTTTTGTTTTTGTGTGTGTTTTTGTGTTTGTTTTTGTTTTTCTGTGTGTGTGTGTTTTTGTTTTTGTGTGTGTTTTTGTTTTTGTGTGTGTTTTTGTTTTTGTGCGTGTTTTTGTTTTTCTGTGCGTGTGTGTTTTTGTTTTTGTGTGTGTTTTTGTTTTTGTGTGTGTGTTTGTGTTTTTGTTTTTGTGTGTGTTTTTGTTTTTGTGTGTGTGTTTGTTTTTGTGTTTGTTTTTGTTTTTTTGTGTGTGTGTGTTTGAGCTTTTGTTTTTGTGTGTGTTTTTGTTTTTCTGTGCGTGTGTGTTTTTGTTTTTGTGTGTGTTTTTGTTTTTGTGCATTTGTTTTTGTTTTTGTGTGTGTTTATGTTTTTGTGGGTGTATGTTTTTTTGTGTATGTTTTTGTTTTTCTGTGTGTGTGTGTTTTGTTTCTGTGTTTGTTTTTGTTTTTGTGTGTGTGTGTTTGTTTTTGTGCGTGTGTTTGTTTTTGTGTGTGTTTTTGTTTTGTGTGTGTGTTTGTTTTTGTGTGTGTGTTTGTTTTTGTGTCTGTTTGTGTTTTTGTGTGTATTTGTGTTTTTTCTTTTTGTGTGTGTGTGTTTGAGCTTTTGTTTTTGTGTTTGTTTTTGTTTTTCTGTGTGTGTGTTTTTGTTTTCGTGTGTGTTTTTGTTTTTTTGTGTGTGTGTTTGAGCTTTCGTTTTTGTGTGTGTTTTTGTTTTTCTGTGCGTGTGTGTTTTTGTTTTTGTGTGTGTTTTTGTTTTTCTGTGTGTGTGTTTTTTGTTTTTGTGTGTGTTTTTGTTTTTGTGCATTTGTTTTTGTTTTTGTGTGTGTTTATGTTTTTGTGGGTGTATGTTTTTTTGTGTATGTTTTTGTTTTTCTGTGTGTGTGTGTTTTGTTTCTGTGTGTGTTTTTGTTTTTGTGTGTGTGTGTTTGTTTTTGTGCGTGTGTTTGTTATTGTGTGTGTTTTTGTTTTTTCATTTTGTGTGTGTATTTGTTTTTGTGTGTGTGTTTTTGTGTGTGTTTGTGTTTTTTCATTTTGTGTGTGTATTTGTTTTTGTGTGTGTGTTTGTTTTTCTGTGTGTGTGTTTTTGTTTTTGTGTGTTTTTGTTTTTGTGTGTGTTTTTGTTTTTGTGTGTTTGTTTTTGTGTGTGTGTGTTTGTTTTTGTGTGTGGTTTTGTTTTTCTGTGCGTGTGTGTTTTTTGTTTTTGTGTGTGTGTCTTTTTGTGTGTGTGTGTGTTTTTTGTTTTTGTGTGTGTATTTGTTTTTGTGTGTGTGTTTGTTTTTGTGTGTGTTTTTGTTTTTATGTGTGTTTGTTTGAGCTTTTGTTTTTGTGTGTGTTTTTGTTTTTGTGTGTGTTTTTGTTTTTCTGTGTGTGTGTTTTTTGTTTTTGTGTATGTCTGTTTGTTTTTGTGTGTGGTTTTGTTTTTCTGTGCGTGTGTGTTTTTTGTTTTTGTGTGTGTGTCTTTTTGTGTGTGTGTGTGTTTTTTGTTTTTGTGTGTGTATTTGTTTTTGTGTGTGTGTTTGTTTTTGTGTGTGTTTTTGTTTTTATGTGTGTTTGTTTGAGCTTTTGTTTTTGTGTGTGTTTTTGTTTTTCTGTGCGTGTGTTTTTGTTTTTGTTTGTGTTTTTGTTTTTCTGTGTGTGTTTTTTGTTTTTGTGTGTGTTTTTGTGTGTGTGTGTTTGTTTTTATGTGTGTGTGGTTTTGTTTTTGTGTGTTTTTGTTTTTGTGTGTGTGTTTTTATTTTTGTGTGTGTTTTTGTTTTTGAGTGTGTGTGTGTGTTTTTGTTTTTGTGTGTGTGTTTTTGTTTTTGTGTGTGTTTTAGTTTTTGTGTGTTTTTTTGTTTTCGTGTGTGTTTTCGTTTTTCTGTGTGTGTGTTTGTGTATTTGTTTTTGTGTGTGTTTTTGTGTTTGTTTTTGTTTTTTTGTGTGTGTGTGTTTTTGTTTTTGTGTGTCTTTTTGTTTTTCTGTGTGTGTGTGTTTTGTTTTTGTGTATGTCTGTTTGTTTTTGTGTGTGTTTTTGTTTTTGTGCGTGTTTTTGTTTTTCTGTGTGTGTGTGTTTTTGTTTTTGTGTGTGTTTTTGTGTTTGTGAGTGTGTTTGTGTTTTTGTTTTTGTGTGTGTTTTTGTTTTTGTGTGTTTGTTTGTTTTCGTGTGTGTTTTTGTTTTTCTGTGCGTGTGTGTTTTTGTTTTTGTGTGTGTTTTTGTTTTTGTGTGTGTATTTGTTTTTGTGTGTGTGTGTTTTTGTGTGTGTTTGTGTTTTTTCTTTTTGTGTGTGTGTGTTTGAGCTTTTGTTTTTGTGTGTGTTTTTGTTTTTCTATGTGTGTGTTTTTGTTTTTCTATGTGTGTGTTTTTGTTTTCGTGTGTGTTTTTGTTTTTGTGTGTGTGTGTTTGAGCTTTTGTTTTTGTGTGTGTTTTTGTTTTTCTGTGCGTGTGTGTTTTTGTTTTTGTGTGTGTGTTTTTTGTTTTTGTGTGTCTTTTTGTTTTTGTGTGTGTTTTTGTTTTTGTGCGTATGTTTTTGTTTTTGTGTGTGTTTATGTTTTTCTGGGTGTGTGTGCTTTTGTGGGTGTGTGTGTTTTTGTTTTTGTGTGTGTTTTTGTTTTTCTGTGTGTGTGTGTTTTTTGTTTTTGTGTGTGTGTGTTTTTGTGTGTGTGTGTGTTTTTTGTTTTTTGCGTGTGTTTTTGTTTTTGTTTATGTTTGTGTTTTTGTTTTTCTGTGTGTCTGTTTGTTTTTGTGTGTTTGTTTTTGTTTTTGTGTGTGTTTTTTGTTTTTGTGTGTGTATTTGTTTTTGTGTGTGTTTTTGTGTGTGTTTGTTTTTGTGTGTGTGTTTGTTTTTGTGTGTGTGTGTTTTTGTTTTTGTGTGTGTATTTGTTTTTCTGTGCGTGTGTGTTTTTTGTTTTTGTGTGTGTGTCTTTTTGTGTGTGTGTGTGTTTTTTGTTTTTGTGTGTGTATTTGTTTTTGTGTGTGTGTTTGTTTTTGTGTGTGTTTTTGTTTTTATGTGTGTTTGTTTGAGCTTTTGTTTTTGTGTGTGTTTTTGTTTTTCTGTGCGTGTGTTTTTGTTTTTGTTTGTGTTTTTGTTTTTCTGTGTGTGTTTTTTGTTTTTGTGTGTGTTTTTGTGTGTGTGTGTTTGTTTTTATGTGTGTGTGGTTTTGTTTTTGTGTGTTTTTGTTTTTGTGTGTGTGTTTTTATTTTTGTGTGTGTTTTTGTTTTTGAGTGTGTGTGTGTGTTTTTGTTTTTGTGTGTGTGTTTTTGTTTTTGTGTGTGTTTTAGTTTTTGTGTGTTTTTTTGTTTTCGTGTGTGTTTTCGTTTTTCTGTGTGTGTGTTTGTGTATTTGTTTTTGTGTGTGTTTTTGTGTTTGTTTTTGTTTTTTTGTGTGTGTGTGTTTTTGTTTTTGTGTGTCTTTTTGTTTTTCTGTGTGTGTGTGTTTTGTTTTTGTGTATGTCTGTTTGTTTTTGTGTGTGTTTTTGTTTTTGTGCGTGTTTTTGTTTTTCTGTGTGTGTGTGTTTTTGTTTTTGTGTGTGTTTTTGTGTTTGTGAGTGTGTTTGTGTTTTTGTTTTTGTGTGTGTTTTTGTTTTTGTGTGTTTGTTTGTTTTCGTGTGTGTTTTTGTTTTTCTGTGCGTGTGTGTTTTTGTTTTTGTGTGTGTTTTTGTTTTTGTGTGTGTATTTGTTTTTGTGTGTGTGTGTTTTTGTGTGTGTTTGTGTTTTTTCTTTTTGTGTGTGTGTGTTTGAGCTTTTGTTTTTGTGTGTGTTTTTGTTTTTCTATGTGTGTGTTTTTGTTTTTCTATGTGTGTGTTTTTGTTTTCGTGTGTGTTTTTGTTTTTGTGTGTGTGTGTTTGAGCTTTTGTTTTTGTGTGTGTTTTTGTTTTTCTGTGCGTGTGTGTTTTTGTTTTTTGTGTGTGTGTTTTTTGTTTTTGTGTGTCTTTTTGTTTTTGTGTGTGTTTTTGTTTTTGTGCGTATGTTTTTGTTTTTGTGTGTGTTTATGTTTTTCTGGGTGTGTGTGCTTTTGTGGGTGTGTGTGTTTTTGTTTTTGTGTGTGTTTTTGTTTTTCTGTGTGTGTGTGTTTTTTGTTTTTGTGTGTGTGTGTTTTTGTGTGTGTGTGTGTTTTTTGTTTTTTGCGTGTGTTTTTGTTTTTGTTTATGTTTGTGTTTTTGTTTTTCTGTGTGTCTGTTTGTTTTTGTGTGTTTGTTTTTGTTTTTGTGTGTGTTTTTTGTTTTTGTGTGTGTATTTGTTTTTGTGTGTGTTTTTGTGTGTGTTTGTTTTTGTGTGTGTGTTTGTTTTTGTGTGTGTGTGTTTTTGTTTTTGTGTGTGTATTTGTTTTTGTGTGTGTTTGTTTTTGTGTGTGTTTTTGTTTTTCTGTGTGTGTGTTTGTTTTTGTTTGTGTTTTTGTTTTTGTGTGTGGTTTTGTTTTGTGTGTGTTTTTGTTTTTCTGTGCGTGTGTGTTTTTGTTTTGGTGTGTGTTTTTGTTTTTCTGTGTGTGTTTTTTGTTTTTGTGTGTGTTTTTGTTTTTGTGCGTTTGTTTTTGTTTTTGTGTGTGTTTATGTTTTTGTGGGTGTGTGTTTTTTTTTGTGTGTGTTTTTGTTTTTGTGTGTGTGTGTTTGTTTTTGTGTGTATGTGGTTTTGTTTTTGTGTGTGTGTTTGTGTTTTGTTTTTGTATGTGTTTTTGTTTTTGTGTGTGTGTTTGTGTTTTGTTTTTGTGTGTTTTTGTGTGTGTGTTTATGTTTTTGTGGGTGTGTGTTTGTTTTTGTGTGTGTTTGTTTTTGTTGTTGTGTGTGTTTTAGTTTTTGTGTGTGTGGTTTTGTTTTTGCGTGTGTTTTTGTTTTTGTTTTTGTGTGTGTTTTTGTTTTTGTGTGTTTGTTTTTGTGTGTGTGTTTGTTTTTGTGTGTGTGGTTTTGTTTTTGCGTGTGTTTTTGTTTTTGTTTTTGTGTGTGTTTTTGTTTTTGTGTGTGGTTTTGTTTTTCTGTGCGTGTGTGTTTTTTGTTTTTGTGTGTGTTTTTGTTTTTGTGTGTTTGTTTTTGTGTGTGTGTGTTTGTTTTTGTGTGTGGTTTTGTTTTTCTGTGCGTGTGTGTTTTTTGTTTTTGTGTGTGTGTCTTTTTGTGTGTGCGTGTGTTTTTTGTTTTTGTGTGTGTATTTGTTTTTGTGTGTGTGTTTTTTTTGTGTGTGTTTTTGTTTTTATGTGTGTTTGTTTGAGCTTTTGTTTTTGTGTGTGTGTTTTTGCTTTTGTGTGTGTTTTAGTTTTTGTGTGTTTTTTTGTTTTCGTGTGTGTTTTCGTTTTTCTGTGTGTGTGTTTGTGTTTTTGTTTTTGTGTGTGTTTTTGTGTTTGTTTTTGTTTTTCTGTGTGTGTGTTTTGTTTTTGTGTATGTCTGTTTGTTTTTGTGTGTGTTTTTGTTTTTGTGCGTGTTTTTGTTTTTCTGTGCGTGTGTGTTTTTGTTTTTGTTTTTGTGTGTGTGTTTGTGTTTTTGTTCTTGTGTGTGTTTTTGTTTTTGTGTGTGTGTTTGTTTTTGTGTTTGTTTTTGTTTTTTTGTGTGTGTGTGTGTTTGAGCTTTTGTTTTTGTGTGTGTTTTTGTTTTTCTGTGCGTGTGTGTTTTTGTTTTTGTGTGTGTTTTTGTTTTTGTGCATTTGTTTTTGTTTTTGTGTGTGTTTATGTTTTTGTGGGTGTATGTTTTTTTGTGTATGTTTTTGTTTTTCTGTGTGTGTGTGTTTTGTTTCTGTGTGTGTTTTTGTTTTTGTGTGTGTGTGTTTGTTTTTGTGCGTGTGTTTGTTTTTGTGTGTGTTTTTGTTTTGTGTGTGTGTTTGTTTTTGTGTGTGTGTTTGTTTTTGTGTGTGTTTGTGTTCTTGTGTGTATTTGTGTTTTTTCTTTTTGTGTGTGTGTGTTTGAGCTTTTGTTTTTGTGTGTGTTTTTGTTTTTCTGTGTGTGTGTTTTTGTTTTCGTGTGTGTTTTTGTTTTTTTGTGTGTCTGTTTGAGCTTTCGTTTTTGTGTGTGTTTTTGTTTTTCTGTGCGTGTGTGTTTTTGTTTTTGTGTGTGTTTTTGTTTTTGTGCATTTGTTTTTGTTTTTGTGTGTGTTTATGTTTTTGTGGGTGTATGTTTTTTTGTGTATGTTTTTGTTTTTCTGTGTGTGTGTGTTTTGTTTCTGTGTGTGTTTTTGTTTTTGTGTGCGTGTGTTTGTTTTTGTGTGTGTTTTTGTTTTGTGTGTGTGTTTGTTTTTGTGTGTGTGTTTTTGTGTGTGTTTGTGTTTTTTCATTTTGTGTGTGTATTTGTTTTTGTGTGTGTGTTTGTTTTTCTGTGTGTGTATTTTTGTTTTTCTGTGTGTTTTTGTTTTTGTGTGTGTGTTTTTTGTTTTTGTGTGTGTATTTGTTTTTGTGTGTGTTTTTGTTTTTGTGTGTGTGTTTGAGCTTTTGTTTTTGTGTGTGTTTTTGTTTTTCTGTGCGTGTGTGTTTTTGTTTTTGTGTGTGTTTTTGTTTTTGTGCGTATGTTTTTGTTTTTGTGTGTGTTTATGTTTTTCTGGGTGTGTGTGCTTTTGTGGGTGTGTGTGTTTTTGTTTTTGTGTGTGTTTTTGTTTTTCTGTGTGTGTGTGTTTTTTGTTTTTGTGTGTGTGTGTTTTTGTGTGTGTGTGTGTTTTTTGTTTTTTGCGTGTGTTTTTGTTTTTGTTTATGTTTGTGTTTTTGTTTTTCTGTGTGTCTGTTTGTTTTTGTGTGTTTGTTTTTGTTTTTGTGTGTGTTTTTTGTTTTTGTGTGTGTATTTGTTTTTGTGTGTGTTTTTGTGTGTGTTTGTTTTTGTGTGTGTGTTTGTTTTTGTGTGTGTGTGTTTTTGTTTTTGTGTGTGTATTTGTTTTTGTGTGTGTTTGTTTTTGTGTGTGTTTTTGTTTTTCTGTGTGTGTGTTTGTTTTTGTTTGTGTTTTTGTTTTTGTGTGTGGTTTTGTTTTGTGTGTGTTTTTGTTTTTCTGTGCGTGTGTGTTTTTGTTTTGGTGTGTGTTTTTGTTTTTCTGTGTGTGTTTTTTGTTTTTGTGTGTGTTTTTGTTTTTGTGCGTTTGTTTTTGTTTTTGTGTGTGTTTATGTTTTTGTGGGTGTGTGTTTTTTTTTGTGTGTGTTTTTGTTTTTGTGTGTGTGTGTTTGTTTTTGTGTGTATGTGGTTTTGTTTTTGTGTGTGTGTTTGTGTTTTGTTTTTGTATGTGTTTTTGTTTTTGTGTGTGTGTTTGTGTTTTGTTTTTGTGTGTTTTTGTGTGTGTGTTTATGTTTTTGTGGGTGTGTGTTTGTTTTTGTGTGTGTTTGTTTTTGTTGTTGTGTGTGTTTTAGTTTTTGTGTGTGTGGTTTTGTTTTTGCGTGTGTTTTTGTTTTTGTTTTTGTGTGTGTTTTTGTTTTTGTGTGTTTGTTTTTGTGTGTGTGTTTGTTTTTGTGTGTGTGGTTTTGTTTTTGCGTGTGTTTTTGTTTTTGTTTTTGTGTGTGTTTTTGTTTTTGTGTGTGGTTTTGTTTTTCTGTGCGTGTGTGTTTTTTGTTTTTGTGTGTGTTTTTGTTTTTGTGTGTTTGTTTTTGTGTGTGTGTGTTTGTTTTTGTGTGTGGTTTTGTTTTTCTGTGCGTGTGTGTTTTTTGTTTTTGTGTGTGTGTCTTTTTGTGTGTGCGTGTGTTTTTTGTTTTTGTGTGTGTATTTGTTTTTGTGTGTGTGTTTTTTTTTGTGTGTGTTTTTGTTTTTATGTGTGTTTGTTTGAGCTTTTGTTTTTGTGTGTGTGTTTTTGCTTTTGTGTGTGTTTTAGTTTTTGTGTGTTTTTTTGTTTTCGTGTGTGTTTTCGTTTTTCTGTGTGTGTGTTTGTGTTTTTGTTTTTGTGTGTGTTTTTGTGTTTGTTTTTGTTTTTCTGTGTGTGTGTTTTGTTTTTGTGTATGTCTGTTTGTTTTTGTGTGTGTTTTTGTTTTTGTGCGTGTTTTTGTTTTTCTGTGCGTGTGTGTTTTTGTTTTTGTTTTTGTGTGTGTGTTTGTGTTTTTGTTCTTGTGTGTGTTTTTGTTTTTGTGTGTGTGTTTGTTTTTGTGTTTGTTTTTGTTTTTTTGTGTGTGTGTGTGTTTGAGCTTTTGTTTTTGTGTGTGTTTTTGTTTTTCTGTGCGTGTGTGTTTTTGTTTTTGTGTGTGTTTTTGTTTTTGTGCATTTGTTTTTGTTTTTGTGTGTGTTTATGTTTTTGTGGGTGTATGTTTTTTTGTGTATGTTTTTGTTTTTCTGTGTGTGTGTGTTTTGTTTCTGTGTGTGTTTTTGTTTTTGTGTGTGTGTGTTTGTTTTTGTGCGTGTGTTTGTTTTTGTGTGTGTTTTTGTTTTGTGTGTGTGTTTGTTTTTGTGTGTGTGTTTGTTTTTGTGTGTGTTTGTGTTCTTGTGTGTATTTGTGTTTTTTCTTTTTGTGTGTGTGTGTTTGAGCTTTTGTTTTTGTGTGTGTTTTTGTTTTTCTGTGTGTGTGTTTTTGTTTTCGTGTGTGTTTTTGTTTTTTTGTGTGTCTGTTTGAGCTTTCGTTTTTGTGTGTGTTTTTGTTTTTCTGTGCGTGTGTGTTTTTGTTTTTGTGTGTGTTTTTGTTTTTGTGCATTTGTTTTTGTTTTTGTGTGTGTTTATGTTTTTGTGGGTGTATGTTTTTTTGTGTATGTTTTTGTTTTTCTGTGTGTGTGTGTTTTGTTTCTGTGTGTGTTTTTGTTTTTGTGTGCGTGTGTTTGTTTTTGTGTGTGTTTTTGTTTTGTGTGTGTGTTTGTTTTTGTGTGTGTGTTTTTGTGTGTGTTTGTGTTTTTTCATTTTGTGTGTGTATTTGTTTTTGTGTGTGTGTTTGTTTTTCTGTGTGTGTATTTTTGTTTTTCTGTGTGTTTTTGTTTTTGTGTGTGTGTTTTTTGTTTTTGTGTGTGTATTTGTTTTTGTGTGTGTTTTTGTTTTTGTGTGTGTGTTTGAGCTTTTGTTTTTGTGTGTGTTTTTGTTTTTCTGTGCGTGTGTGTTTTTGTTTTTGTGTGTGTTTATGTTTTTGTGGGTGTGTGTGCTTTTGTGGGTGTGTGTGTTTTTGTTTTTGTGTGTGTTTTTGTTTTTCTGTGTGTGTGTGTTTTTTGTTTTTGTGTGTGTGTGTTTTTGTGTGTGTGTGTGTTTTTTGTTTTTTGCGTGTGTTTTTGTTTTTGTTTATGTTTGTGTTTTTGTTTTTCTGTGTGTCTGTTTGTTTTTGTGTGTTTGTTTTTGTTTTTGTGTGTGTTTTTTGTTTTTGTGTGTGTATTTGTTTTTGTGTGTGTTTTTGTGTGTGTTTGTTTTTGTGTGTGTGTTTGTTTTTGTGTGTGTGTGTTTTTGTTTTTGTGTGTGTATTTGTTTTTGTGTGTGTTTGTTTTTGTGTGTGTTTTTGTTTTTCTGTGTGTGTGTTTGTTTTTGTTTGTGTTTTTGTTTTTGTGTGTGCGTGTTTGTTTGTTTTTGTGTGTGTTTTTGTTTTTGTGTGTGTGTGTTTGTTTTTGTGCGTGTGTTTGTTTTTGTGTGTGTTTTTGTTTTGTGTGTGTGTTTGTTTTTGTGTGTGTTTGTGTTTTTGTGTGTATTTGTGTTTTTTCTTTTTGTGTGTGTGTGTTTGAGCTTTTGTTTTTGTGTGTGTTTTTGTTTTTCTGTGTGTGTGTTTTTGTTTTCGTGTGTGTTTTTGTTTTTTTGTGTGTGTGTTTGAGCTTTCGTTTTTGTGTGTGTTTTTGTTTTTCTGTGCGTGTGTGTTTTTGTTTTTGTGTGTGTTGTGTCCTTCCCTGCCAGCCTATGTTCCCAACTTATGCACTTCAATTCTTGTCTGACAACATCGTATTTACCCTTCCCCCAATTGTAAACCTTGCCCTGTTGCACATACCTATCCCTCTCCATTACTAAAGTGAAAGTCACAGAATTGTGGTCACTATCTCCAAAATGCTCCCCCACTAACAAATCTATCACTTGCCCTGGTTCATTACCAAGTACTAAATCCAATATTGCCCCTCCTCTGGTCGGACAATCTACATACTGTTTTTGTGCGTGTGTTTTTTGTTTTTGTGTGTGTGTCTTTTTGTGTGTGTGTGTGTTTTTTGTTTTTGCTGTTTGTTTTTGTTTTTCTGTGCGTGTGTTTTTGTTTTTGTTTGTGGTTTTGTTTTTCTGTGTGTGTGTTTTTTGTTTTTGTGTGTGTTTTTGTGTGTGTGTGTTTGTTTGTGTGTGTGGTTTTGTTTTTGTGTGTTTTTGTTTTTGTGTGTGTGTTTTTATTTTTGTGTGTGTTTTTGTTTTTGAGTGTGTGTGTGTGTTTTTGTTTTTGTGTGTGTGTTTTTGTTTTTGTGTGTGTTGGCTCTGAGTCTGGCTCTGGGGCTCAGAAGGGAAGGGGGGGCGAATATAAAAGCAACAGTGAGAGGAGACTCAATGGTTAGGGGAATGGATAGGAGATTCTGTGGTCGCGAACAAGACTCCCAGAAAGTATGTTGCCTCCCGGGTGCCAGGGCCAGGGATGTCCCGGATCGAGTCTACAGGATTCTTAAGGGGGAGGGGGAGCAACCAGAAGTCGTGGTCCACATAGGCACCAACGACACAGCTAAGAAAAGGGATGAGGATCTAAAATGTGATTTCAGGGAGTTAGGTTGGAAACTAAAGAGCAGGACAAGCAGAGGAGTGATCTCAGGATTGCTACCGTGCAAGTGAGGCAAGGAACAGAGAGCGAGTGCAGCTGAACACGTGGCTACAGGGCTGGTGCAGGAAGGAAGGCTTCAGATCTGTGGATCATTGGGATACCTTCTGGGGAAGGTGGGACCTGTACATGAAGGAGGGATTGCACCTAAACTGGAGGAGCACCAATATCCTGGGTGGGAGGTTTGCTAGAGCTCTTCGGGAGGGTTTAAACTAGTTTGGCAGGGGAACGGGAACCAGAGGAGAGAGGTTGAGGAACAGATTGGGCGGCAGATCTTGGAAAAGTGCAGAAGTAACAGAGTTGTTGTCATGGGTGACTTCAACTTCCCTAATATTGACTGGAGCCTCCTTAGTGCAAATGGTTTGGATGGAGCAGATTTTGTCCGGTGTGTACGGGATGGATTCCTGACTCAATATGTAGATAGGCCGACTAGGGGGGAGGCCATATTGGACATGATGCTCGGCAACGAACCAGGTCAGGTGTCAGATGTCTCGGTGGGAGAGCATTTCAGTGACAGTGACCACAACTCCTTGGCCTTTACCATAGTCATGGAGAGGGATAGGAACAGACAGTATGGGAAGGTATTTAATTGGGGGAGGGGAGATTATACTGCTATTTGACAGGAGCTGAGGAACATAAAGTGGGAACAATTGTTCTTGGGGAAATGTGGGGGTTGTTTAAGGAGCACTTGCTGCGAGTGCTGAATAGTTTTGTCCCACTGAGACGAGGAAGGAATGGGAAGTGAAGGAGCCTTGGATAACAAGAGAAGTGGAGCTTCTAGTCAAGAGGAAGAAGGAAGCTTACATAAGGTTGAGGAAGCAGGGATCTGACTCGGCTCTGAGGGTTACAAGGTAGCCAGGAAGGAACTCAAAAATGGACTGAGGAGAGCTAGAAGGGGCCATGAAAAAGCCCTGGCTGGGAGGATTAGGGAAAACCCCAAGGCGTTTGACACTTATGTGAGAAATAAGAGGATGATCAGAGTGAGAGTAGGGCCGATCAGGGATAGTGGAGGGAACTTGTGCTTAGAGTCTGAGGAGATGGGGGAGGCCCTAAGTGAATACTTTGCTTCAGTAATCACGAGAGAGAGGGACCTTGTTGCTCATGAGAACAGTGTGAACCAGGTTAATAGACTCGAACAGGTTGATATTAAGAAGGAGGATGTGCTGGAAATTTTGAAAAGCAGCAGGAGAGATAAGTCCCCTGGGCCTGACGGGATATACCCAAGGGTACTACGGGAAGTGAGGGAGGAGATTGCTGCGCCGTTGGCGATGATCTTTGCGTCCTCACTGTCCACTGGAGTAGTACCGGATGATTGGAGGGAGGCGAATGTTCCCCTGTTCAAGAAAGGGAATAGGGAAATCCCTGGGAATTACAGACCCATCAGTCTTACGTCTGTGGTGAGCAAAATATTGGAAAGGATTCTGAGAGATCGGATTTATGATTATTTAGAAAAACATAGTTTGATTAAAGATAGTCAGCATGGCTTTGTGAAGGGCAGGTCATGCCTCACAAGCCTTTTCTTTGAATTATTTTTTTAAAAAAAATATATTTATTAAAGTTTTTTAACACAATTTTTCTCCCTTACAAACAATAACCCCCCCTCCTCGTAACAAAAAAAAACGAGAAATCGCGCAGAGCAAGATATATACATGGCAAAATGATATATTTACACAGCTTTGTAAACTGGCCCTCACCCGTACGTGCCAGTTTCCCCAACCCTTCATGTTATCTCTTGCTCATCCACCCTCCCAGGCAGTCCCCCCTTCCCCCCCCTCCCAGGACGTTTCCCCCCCTCCCAAGGTTGCTGCTGCTGCTGCTGCTGACCGACCTTCCTCTAACGCTCCGCAAGATAGTCTAGGAACGGTTGCCACCGCCTGTAGAACCCCTGCGCAGACCCTCAAGGCGAACTTAATCCTCTCCAACTTTATGAACCCAGCCATATCATTTATCCAGGCCTCCAGGCTGGGGGGCTTCGCCTCCTTCCACATTAGCAAGATCCTTCGCCGGGCTACTAGGGACGCAAAGGCCAGAATGCCGGCCTCTTTCGCCTCCTGCACTCCCGGTTCGTCCACTGCTCCAAATATTGCTAGCCCCCAGCTTGGCTTGACCCGGACTTTCACCACCTGAGATATTGCTCCCGCCACTCCTCTCCAGAACGCCTCCAGTGCCGGGCATGACCAAAACATATGGACATGGTTCGCCGGACTCGCTGAACACCTTCCACATCTGTCCTCCACCCCAAAGAACCTACTCAACCTCGCCCCCGTCAAGTGCGCTCTGTGGACCACCTTAAATTGTATCAGGCTGAGCCTGGCACACGAGGAGGAGGAATTAACCCTACCTAGGGCATCAGCCCACAGACCTTCCTCTATCTCCTCCCCCAGCTCCTCCTCCCATTTACCCTTCAACTCTTCTACCAGCGCTTCCCCCTCTTCTTTCAACTCCTGGTGTATTTCCGACACCTTGCCCTCCCCGACCCATACACCCGAGATCACCCTATCTTGAACTTCTTGTGCCGGGAGCAACGGGAATTCCCTCACCTGTCGCCTCACAAAAGCCCTCACCTGCATATATCTAAAGGCATTTCCCGGGGGTAACTCGAATTTCTCCTCCAGTGCCCCTAGGCTCGCAAACGTCCCGTCGATGAACAGGTCCCCCATTCTTCCAATCCCCGCCCGATGCCAGCTCTGGAACCCCCCGTCCATCTTCCCCGGGACAAACCGGTGGTTACCCCTGATCGGGGACCACACCGATGCTCCCATTGCACCCCGGTGCCGTCTCCACTGGCCCCAGATCCTTAGCGTTGCCGCCACCACCGGGCTCGTGGTATACTTTGTCGGCGAGAGCGGCAGCGGTGCCGTCACCAACACCCCCAGGCTCGTTCCTTTACAGGACACTATCTCCATCCTCTTCCATGCCGCCCCCTCCCCCTCCATAACCCACTTGCGGATCATCGCCACATTTGCTGCCCAGTAGTAGCTCCCCAGGTTTGGCAGCGCCAACCCTCCTCGGTCCCTACTGCGTTCCAGGAACCCTCTCCTTACTCTCGGGGTCTTATTCGCCCACACAAACCCCATAATACTCCTGCCTACTCTCTTAAAAAAGGCCTTAGTGATCACGATGGGAAGGCACTGAAACACAAACAGAAACCTTGGAAGGACCACCATTTTGACCGACTGCACTCTACCCACCAGCGAGAGCGGTAACATGTCCCATCTTTTGAAATCCTCCTCCATTTGCTCCACCAACCTCGTCAGATTCAGTTTATGTAGGGTCCCCCAACTCCTGGCTATCTGGATCCCCAGATACCGAAAGCTCCCCTCCGCCCTCCTCAGCGGTAGGTCCCCTATCCCTCTTTCTTGGTCCCCTGCCTGTAATACAAAGAGCTCACTCTTCCCTACATTGAGCTTATAGCCCAAAAAGTCCCCAAACTCCCTTAGAGTCTCTGCATGACCTCCACCATCCCCTCCATTGGATCCGCCACGTACAGCAACAGGTCATCCGCATATAGCGACACCCGATGCTCTTCTCCCCCTCAGACCACCCCCCTCCATTTATTAGACTCCCTCAATGACATGGCCAATGGTTTGATCGCCAATGCGAACAACAGGGGGGACAGGGGGCACCCCTGCCTCGTCCCTCGGTACAGTCGAAAGTACTCTGACCTTCGCCGGTCCGTCATTACACTCGCCATCGGGGCTCTGTAAAGGAGCTTAACCCAATTGATAAACCCTACCCCGAACCCAAACCTACGCAGCACCTCCCAGAGGTACTCCCACTCTACTCGGTCATAGGCCTTCTCCGCGTCCATAGCTGCCACTATCTCCGCCTCTCCCTCCTCCGATGGCATCATTATCACATTTAAGAGCCGCCGCACATTGGTGTTTAGTTGCCTGCCCTTTACAAATCCCGTCTGGTCCTCGTGGATTACCCCCGGAACACAGTCCTCGATCCTCGTGGCCAGCACTTTTGCCAGCAACTTTGCATCCACATTGAGGAGCGAGGTCTGCCTGTACGATCCACATTGCAGTGGGTCCTTGTCCCGCTTTAGGATCAAAGAAATTGTCGCTTCCGACATTGTCGGGGGCAGGGTCCCCTCCTCTCTTGCCTCATTAAAGGTCCTCACCAGTAGCGGGACCAACAGGTCTGTAGAACTCCACCGGGAATCCGTCCGGTCCCGGGGCCTTCCCCGCCTGCATGCTCCCCAAACCCTTGCTCAGCTCCTCCAACCCAATTGGTGCCCCCAAACCAGCCACCTCTTGCTCCTCCACCCTTGGGAATCTCAGCTGATCTAGGAATCGTCTCATCCCCTCTTGCCCCGCTGGGGGCTGGGATCTGTACAGCTCTTCATAAAAGGCCTTGAATACCTCGTTTATTTTCGTCGCACTCCGAACCGTGGCTCCCCTTCCATCTTTGACTCCCCCTATTTCCCTCGCTGCCATCCTCTTACGGAGCTGGTGTGCCAGCATCCGACTAGCCTTTTCCCCATACTCGTAGGTCGCCCCCTGCGCTTTCCTCCACTGTGCCTCCGCCTTCCCTGTGGTCAACAGGTCAAACGCCGTCTGGAGCCGTCGTCTTTCCCCAAGTAATCTTTCCTCCGGGGCCTCTGCGTATCTCCTGTCTACTCTCAAAATCTCCCCCACTAACCTCTCCCTTTCCATACCCTCTGTCTTCTCCCTATGAGCCCTAATGGAAATTAGCTCTCCCCTGATCACCGCCTTCAACGCCTCCCATACCACCCCCACCCGCACCTCCCCATTGTCGTTGGCCTCCAAGTACCTTTCGATACACCCCTTCACCTTCCCACACATCACCTCGTCCGCCAGCAGTCCCACATCCAGCCGCCACAACGGGCGTTGGTCCCTCTCCTCTCCCAGCTCCAGTTCCATCCAGTGCGGGGCATGGTCCGAAACGGCTATAGCCGAATACTCCGTCCCTTCCACCCTCGGGTTGAGCGCCCTACCCAGAACAAAGAAATCTATCCGGGAGTAGGCTTTGTGTACATGGGAGAGGAAAGAAAATTCCCTGGCCTGCGGCCTTGCAAACCGCCATGGGTCCTGTGGTGGTATGTATTAGGGGTCATGTGGGACTGTGAAGCCGAGATGCTATTGGCTGACAGATCCCGGGTCCTGGTTGGCTGCCGACTCCTGGCTCCGCCCTGAAGGCGGAGTATAAGAACCCGAGCTTCTCCCCGCAGCTTCATTCTGTTGCTGAGCTGCTGGGGACAAGCATCGTTTAATAAAGCCTGGATCGACTTCATCACTTCTCGTCTCTCGTAAGTCATTGTGCGCTACAGGTCCACTCCCCCATCTGATCCATAAACCCCCTAAGTACATTGGCCGCCGCCGGCCTCTTTCCAGTCCTTGATTTGGAGCGGTCCAGTGCTGGATCCAACACTGTATTGAAGTCCCCTCCCATTATCAGGCCTCCTATCTCCAGGTCCGGAATGCGCCCCAACATGCGCTTCATGAATCCGGCATCATCCCAGTTCGGGGCGTATACGTTTACCAACACCACCCACGTCCCTTGCAGCCTACCGCTCACCATTACATATCGCCCTCCATTGTCCGCTACGATAGTCTTGGCCTCAAATGACACCCGCTTTCCCACCAATATTGCCACCCCTCTATTCTTCGCGTCCAGTCCAGAGTGGAATACCTGTCCTACCCATCCCTTTCTTAGCCTGACCTGGTCCGCCACCTTCAGGTGTGTCTCTTGGAGCATGGCCACGTCCGCCTTCAGTCCCTTTAAGTGCGCAAACACTCGAGCCCTCTTCACCGGCCCATTCAGGCCCCTCACATTCCACGTTATCAGCCGGATTGGAGGGACTCTCACCCCCCCCCCCCCCCACGCCCCGCCGACTAGCCATCTCCTTTTCTGGGCCAGTCCCGTGTCCACGCCTCCCTCACCCTCCAGTCCCCCAGATGGGGGATCCCCGTCCCGACCACCTCTTCTGTGTCCCATTCCCTTTCGGCCAGTGCAGCAGCAACCCTTTCCCCCCCCCCCTTCCCCCCCTCCCCTCTCCCCCGCTAGACCCCGGTCTAGCTTTTTTGCTCCCCCCATGTCACTCCCGTAAGTCAGCTGACACCTGCTGACCCCGGCTTCCCCCGCCGTCCCATTGACCTCCCCGCGTGGGAGTCTCCCAATCCATATGCATTCCTTCGTTCCCCTTCCCGCCTTTCTTCCCGCGCGCGGGAAAACACCGCGCGCTTTCCAAAGCCCGCTCCGCCCCCTCTGGCGCAGCTCCTGTCGCGGCCTTGTCTCTCTCCCCCAGCCCATGTAACATTCCCTGCGCGTGATTGACCCCCTATATACAACAACCATCACACATCAATCCCCAAAACATCCCCCCCCACCCTCACAAACCCTCAGTTAGAGTCCAACTTTTCGGCTTGTACAAAGGTCCACGCCTCTTCAGGCGTTTAGAAGTAATAGTGTTGGCCCTTGTATGTGACCCACAGTCGCATTGGCTGCAGCATTCCGAATTTCACTTCTTTCCGGTACAACGCCGCTTTTGCCCGGTTGAAACCCGCTCTCCGCTTTGCAACCTCCGTGCTCCAGTCCAGGTATATTCGGATCTCTGCATTGTCCCACTTACTGCTTCGCTCCTTCTTGGCCTATCTCAGGACCCACTCTCTGCCCGTGAACCGGTGAAACCTCACCACCATTGCCCTTGGCGGCTCATTTGCCTGGGGCTTCTTCGCCAGCACCCGATGTGCCCCGTCCAACTCCAGCGGCCTCGAAGGGGCCTTCGTGCCCATCATCGCCTCGAGCATCGTGCTCGCGTATGCCCCGGCATCAGCCCCCTCCACTCCCTCAGGGAGACCCAGGATTCGCAGATTCTTTCTCCTCGACCTGTTCTCCAGATCTTCGAGTCTTCCCGCCCACCTCTTGTGTGGCGCCTCGTTCTGCTCCACTCTCACCGCCAGGCCCACGAGCTCGTCCTCGGTCTGACTAACTCTTTTCTGTACTTCCTGGATCTTAGCTTCGTGGACCTTCTGGGTGATCCTGAGTCCTTCAATTGCCGAAAGCATAGGCGCCAACATCTCCTTGCGCATCTCCTCGAAGCAGCGCTTGATGAACTCCTGCAGCTCCCCTTTGTCCCTGGCCGCCGCCATTTTGTTTTCTTTCCCTCACTTCTCCCGTTGCTCCAGTGCCGCTCCTTTGGCCGTTACACTTCTGGTCCGTTTAAAAAGTCGATGGAAACTCCTGAAAAAGGTCTGAGAGTCAGTTCCAGACGGGAGCTGCCGAATGCGCGACCTACTCCTCCATGGCCGCCACCGGAAACCTCGTCCCTGCTTCTTCAATGGCCTTGGTAGATCCTTTCACAGTTGTTCCCTCTGCTGCTAGAATTCACCTTTGATAGAGTCAAGTCAGATTGCAGCTTTAAGCTTGCCCTTCCCCCGCCTGCATGCTGGAAGAGGCCCTTGTCTAAACCTGCAGCCAAAGCCAAATCCTTTACTGTTTCTGCCGGGTCTGGTAGCCAAAAGACACAACATTCCAGGGGGACACTGTCAGGGGAATGTTGCAGTCTTCTTCCCACACCGGGAAATGTCAAACAAATGCCGTGGGGGCCCTGTAAAAGAGCCCAAAAGTCCGTTCCAAGTGGGAGCTACCGAATATGCGACCTAGCTCTGCATAGCCGCTCCCGGAAGTCTCTTCTTTGAATTCTTTGAGGATACGATGAGACACATCGATGAAGGTCGGGCAGTGGATGTGGTGTATATGGATTTCAGTAAGGCATTTGATAAGGTTCCCCATGGCAGACTCATTCAGAAAGTTAGGGGGCATGGGATACAGGGAAATTTGGCTGTCTGGATACAGAATTGGCTGGCCGAAAGAAGACAGCGAGTGGTAGTGGATGGAAAGTATTCCGCCTGGAGGTCGATGACCAGTTGTGTACCACAAGGATCTGTTCTGGGACCTCTGCTCTTTGTGGTTTTTATCTAAGAACTTGGATGAGGAATTGGAAGGGTGGGTTAGTAAGTTTGCCGATGACATGAATGTTGGTGCGTTGTAGATAGTGTTGAGGGTTGTTGCAGGTTACATCAGGACATTGACAGGATGCAGAGCTGGGCTGAGAAGTGGCAGATGGAGTTTAACCTTGATAAAGGTGAAGTGATTCATTTTGGAAGGTCGAATTTGAATGCTGAATACAGGGTTAAAGGCAGGATTCTTGGAAGTGTGGCGGAACAGAGGGATCTTGGGGTCCACGTACATAGATCCCTCAAAGCTGCCACCCAGGTTGATAGGGTTGTTAAGATGGCGTATGGTGTGTTGGCTTTCATGAACAGGAGGATTGAGTTGCGAGGTTTTGCTGCAGCTTTATAAAACTCTAGTTAGACAACACTTGGAATATTGTGTCCAGTTCTGGTCGCCTCATTATAGGAAGTGTCATGTGAGAGTACCTTTAAGAAATGGATCAAATGGCTGCTAGGGCCTTCCCCCGGTAGGTCATCCCCCCCAACAGCATCCAAAATGGTATACGTCTGCCCGCTCATTTTCTTTCCACTGACTCTAACCCAGCTACTCTTGTCCTGTACCTTGGGTGTGGCTCCCTCCCTGTAACTCTTCTCTATCACCCCCTCTGCCTCCCGGATGATCCAAAGTTCATCCAGTACTGCACTGAGAGTATCACACTGAGAGAATTACACTGAGTGTTACATTGAGTGTGTTATACTGTGGTTATTACACTGAGTATCGCGCCGGGAGAATCGCGCCGGGAGAATCGCGCCGGGAGAATCGCGCCGGGAGA
The DNA here is from genome assembly GCF_047496885.1 of Scyliorhinus torazame. Lineage (NCBI taxonomy): Eukaryota > Metazoa > Chordata > Chondrichthyes > Carcharhiniformes > Scyliorhinidae > Scyliorhinus > Scyliorhinus torazame. Next base: position 376,625 of record NW_027307855.1, read on the forward strand.
ATCGCGCCTGGAGAATCGCGCCAGGGAGAATCGCGCCGGGAGAATCGCGCCGGGAGAATCGCGCCGGGAGAATCGCGCCGGGAGTACTGCGCAGAGAGTACTACGCAGAGAGTACTACGCAGAGAGTATTACGCAGAGAGTATTACGCAGAGAGTATTACACAGAGAGTATTACACAGAGAGTATTACACAGAGAGTATTCCACCACCACAGGGTCTATTACACCACAGGGTCTATTACACCACAGGGTCTATTACACCACAGGGTCTATTACACCACAGGGTCTATTACACCACAGGGTCTATTACACCACAGGGTCTATTACACCGGGTCTATTACACCGAGAGTATTACACTGAGAGTATTACACTGGGAGTATTACACTGGGAGTATTACACTGGGAGTATTACACTGGGAGTATTACACTGGGAGTATTACACTGGGAGTATTACACTGGGTCTATTACACTGAGAGTATTACACTGAGAGTATTACACTGAGAGTATTACACTGAGAGTATTACACTGAGAGTATACACGGTGAGTACTGCACAGAGAGTATACACTGAGAGTCTTGCACTGAGAGAATTACACTGAGAGAATTACATTGGGTCTATTACAGTGAGAATATACACTGAGAATATACACGGTGAGTACTGCACAGAGAGTATACACTGAGAGTCTTGCACTGAGAGTATTACACTGAGAGTCTTGCACTGAGAGTATACACTGAGAGTCTTGCACTGAGAGTATTACACTGAGAGTCTTGCACTGAGAATATTACACTGAGAATTACACTGACAGTATACACTGAGATTATTACACTGCGAGTACTGCACTTAGAGTACTGAGAGCACTGCGCTGAGAGAATTACACTGAGTGAACAAGCATTCTTTGAATATGTGGAGTTCTGTGCAAATGAAAAAAGCGCAAAATCGGGAAAGGTGGCCGTTGCCATTAATGCTGTGGCGCAGCATAGAAAACTGCACACAATGGCTGGTGGCCATTTTGAAAGTGACATCACGAGCGGGGAGATGTGCGCACGCTGTGGCCACGGCCACAGTAAATAAAACTGTCCGGCAAAAAGCAAACAATGTTCCAATCGTGGCAAATATAATCACTTTGCAGCACAGTGTCATTCTGCAACAGCCTCAACAGATAATACATTTAAAAGATCGTCCATCAATTATAGGAAGATTCGGAGTATACAGAATGAAGGAAACGGATAATGATGATTCCTCCCAGTATTACTGAAAGATACTTTCATGGTCGATACGATTACGGGGGTTAATGCTCTGGACTGTGATAACAATCCGATATATCAGCTCTTCAAAATTATTCAAGTGTGGACTGTACTATCGATATAAATGGGTCTGAAATTCTGTTTAAATTAGAGACAGGTGCACACGTGAATTTAATAACCGAAAAGGATTTAAGACAAGAGCACAGTAAACCACAAATAAAGAAATCAACCTGTCGAGTGACTGACTATAATGGCAATGTCATAGCCACAAGAGGCTCCTTCCGTCTCATTGTTCAGAATGGCGACATCAGCACTTCGAAATAGTAGAAAATGATGAATTATCACTACTTGGGGTGGATGCTGGCAGCAAACTCAACTTGGTTCAAAGGACTTGGGCAGCACGGTAACACACGTGGCTAGCACTGTGGCTTCACAGCGCCTGGGTCCCACACACACAAAAACAAAAACACACACAAAAACAAAAACACACACACAGAAAAACGAAAACACACACGAAAACAAAAAAACACACAAAAACTAAAACACACACAAAAACAAAAACACACACACAAAAACAAAACCCCCCACACACACTCAAAAACAAAAACACACACAAAAACAAAAACACAAAAATAAACAAAAACAAAAACACACGCAAAAAACAAAAAACACACACACACACAAAACCACACACACAGAAAAACAAAAACACACACAAAAACAAAAACACACACGCACAGAAAAACAAACACACACACAAAAACAAATACACACACAAAATGAAAAAACACAAACACACACACAAAAACAAAAACACACACAAAAACAAATACACACACAAAAACAAAAACACAAACACACACACAAAAACAAAAACACACACAAAAACAAAAACACACACACACAGAAAAACAAAAACACGCACAAAAACAAAAACACACACAAAAACAAAAGCTCAAACAAACAAACACAAAAACAAAAACACACACAAAAACAAACACACACACAAAAACAAATACACAAAGAAAAACAAAAACACACGCACAGAAAAACAAAAACAGACACAAAAACAAAAGCTCAAACAAACAAACACAAAAACAAAAACACACACAAAAACAAACACACACACAAAAACAAATACACACACAAAAACAAAAAACACACACACACACAAAAAGACACACACACAAAAACAAAAAACACACACGCACAGAAAAACAAAAACACACACAAAAACAAACACACACACACAAAAACAAACACACACAAAAACAAACACACACACAAAAACAAAAACAAAAACACACGCAAAAAAAAAACCACACACACAAAAACTAAAACACACAGAACAACAAAAACAAAGACACACAAAAACAAACACACACCCACAAAAACATAAACACACACACAAAAACACACAAAAACAAAACACAAACACACACACAAAAACAAAAACACATACAAAAACAAAACACAAACACACACACAAAAACAAAACCACACACACACAAAAACAAACACACACACACAAAAACAAAAACACACACAAAAACAAAAAACACACACACACAGAAATACAAAAACATACACAAAAAAACACACACCCAGAAAAACAAAAACACACACAAAAACAAAAGCTCAATCACACACACACAAAAAGAAAAAACACAAACACACACAAAAACACACACACACAAAAACAAATACACACACAAAAACAAAAAACACACACACAAAAACAAAAACACACAAAAACAAAAACACACACACAGAAAAACAAACACACACACAAAAACAAATATACACACAAAATGAAAAAACACAAACACACACAAAAACACACACACAAAAACAAACACACACACAAAACAAAAACACACACAAAAACAAAAACACACACAGAAACAAAAAACACACACACAGAAAAACAAAAATACACACAAAAACAAAAACCCACACACACACAAAAACACACACACACAAAAACAAAACACACACACACACAGAAAAACAAAAACACACACAAAAACAAAAACACACACACCCACAAAAGCACACACACCCACAAAAACATAAACACACACAAAAACAAAAACATACGCACAAAAACAAAAACACACACAAAAACAAAAAGACACACAAAAACAAAAAACACACACACAGAAAAACAAAAACACACACAAAAACAAAAACACACACGCACAGAAAAACAAAAACACACACAAAAACAAAAGCTCAAACACACACACAAAAACAAAAACACACACAAAAACAAAAACACACACACAGAAAAACAAACACACACACAAAAACAAATACACACACAAAATGAAAAAACACAAACACACACAAAAACACACACACAAAAACAAACACACACACAAAACAAAAACACACACAAAAACAAACACACGCACAAAAACAAACACACACACACAAAAACAAAAACACACACAGAAACAAAAAACACACACACAGAAAAACAAAAACACACACAAAAACAAAAACACACACACACAAAAACAAAAACACACACAAAAACAAAAAGACACACAAAAACAAAAAACACACACACAGAAAAACAAAAACACACACAAAAACAAAAACACACACGCACAGAAAAACAAAAACACACACAAAAACAAAAGCTCAAACACACACACAAAAACAAAAACACACACAAAAACAAAAACACACACACAGAAAAACAAACACACACACAAAAACAAATACACACACAAAATGAAAAAACACAAACACACACAAAAACACACACACAAAAACAAACACACACACAAAACAAAAACACACACAAAAACAAACACACGCACAAAAACAAACACACACACAAAAACAAAAACACACACAGAAACAAAAAACACACACACAGAAAAACAAAAACACACACAAAAACAAAAACACACACACACAAAAACAAAAGCTCAAACACACACACACACAAAAAGAAAAAACACAAACACACACAAAAACACACACACACAAAAACAAACACACACACAAAAACAAAAGCTCAAACACACACACACACAAAAACAAAAACAAACACAAAAACAAACACACACACAAAATCAAAAACACACACAAAAACAAAAACACACACACACAAAAATAAACACACACACAAAAACAAACACACACAAAAACACACACAAAAACAAATACACACACAAAAACAAAAAACACACACAAAAACAAAAACAAACACACAAAAACAAACAGACACACAGAAAAACAAAAACACAAACAAAAACAAAAACAAAAACACACGCAAAAAACAAAAAACACACACACACACAAAAACACACACACACAAAAACAAAAAACACACACACACAGAAAAACAAAAACACACACAAAAACAAAAACACACACACCCACAAAAGCACACACACCCACAAAAACATAAACACACACAAAAACAAAAACATACGCACAAAAACAAAAACACACACATAAACAAAAAGACACACAAAAACAAAAACACACACACACAAAAAAACTAAAACAAACACAAAAACACACACAAAAACAAAAACACAAACACACACACAAAAACAAAAACACACACAAAAACAAAAACACACACACAGAAAAACGAAAACACACACGAAAACAAAAAAACACACAAAAACTAAAACACACACAAAAACAAAAACACACACACAAAAACAAAACCCCCCACACACACTCAAAAACAAAAACACACACAAAAACAAAAACACAAAAATAAACAAAAACAAAAACACACGCAAAAAACAAAAAACACACACACACACAAAACCACACACACAGAAAAACAAAAACACACACAAAAACAAAAACACACACGCACAGAAAAACAAACACACACACAAAAACAAATACACACACAAAATGAAAAAACACAAACACACACACAAAAACAAAAACACACACAAAAACAAATACACACACAAAAACAAAAACACAAACACACACACAAAAACACACACAAAAACAAAAACACACACACACAGAAAAACAAAAACACGCACAAAAACAAAAACACACACAAAAACAAAAGCTCAAACAAACAAACACAAAAACAAAAACACACACAAAAACAAACACACACACAAAAACAAATACACAAAGAAAAACAAAAACACACGCACAGAAAAACAAAAACACACACAAAAACAAAAGCTCAAACAAACAAACACAAAAACAAAAACACACACAAAAACAAACACACACACAAAAACAAACACACACACAAAAACAAACACACACACACAAAAACAAAAACACACACAGAAACAAAAAACACACACACACAAAAACAAACACACACACAAAACAAAAACACACACAAAACCACACACACAGAAAAACAAAAACACACACAAAAACAAAAACACACACGCACAGAAAAACAAACACACACACAAAAACAAATACACACACAAAATGAAAAAACACAAACACACACAAAAACACACACACAAAAACAAACACACACACAAAACAAAAACACACACAAAAACAAACACACGCACAAAAACAAACACTCACACACAAAAACACACACACAAAAACAAACACACACACAAAACAAAAACACACACAAAAACAAACACACGCACAAAAACAAACACACACACACAAAAACTAAAACACACACAAAAACAAAAACAAACGCACAAAAAGAAAAACACACACAAAAACAAAAAACACACACACAGAAAAACAAAAACACACACAAAAAGAAATACACACACAAAAACAAAAAACACACACACAAAAACACACAAAAACAAAAACACACACACAGAAAAATAAACACACACACAAAAACAAATACACACACAAAATGAAAAAACACAAACACACACAAAAACACACACACAAAAACAAACACACACACAAAAAGAAATACACACACACAGAAAAACAAAAACACACACAAAAACAAAAGCTCAAACACGCACACACAAAAAGAAAAAACACAAACACACACAAAAACACACACACAGAAAAACAAAAACACACACAAAAACACACACAAAAACAAAAACACACACGCACAGAAAATCAAAAACACACACAAAAACAAAAGCTCAAACACACACACACACAAAAAAACAAAAACAAACACAAAAACAAACAAACACACAAAAACAAAAACACACACAAAAACAAAAACACAAACACACACACAAAAACAAAAACACACACAAAAACAAATACACACACAAAACAAAAACACAAACACACACACAAAAACAAAAACACACACAAAAACAAAAACACACACACACAGAAAAACAAAAACACGCACAAAAACAAAAACACACACAAAAACAAAAGCTCAAACAAACAAACACAAAAACAAAAACACACACAAAAACAAACACACACACAAAAACAAATACACAAAGAAAAACAAAAACACACGCACAGAAAAACAAAAACACACACAAAAACAAAAGCTCAAACAAACAAACACAAAAACAAAACCACACACAAAAACAAACAAACACACACACACAAAAACAAACACACACACAAAAACAAACACACACAAAAACACACACAAAAACAAATGCACACACAAAAACAAAATACACACACAAAAACAAAAACAAACACACAAAAACAAACAGAAACAAACACCCACAAAAACATAAACACACACAAAAACAAAAACACAAACATAAACAAAAACAAAAACACACGCAAAAAACAAAAAACACACACACACACAAAAACACACACACACAAAAACAAAAAACACACACACACAGAAAAACAAAAACACACACAAAAACAAAAACACACACACCCACAAAAGCACACACACCCACAAATACATAAACACACACAAAAACAAAAACATACGCACAAAAACAAAAAACACACACACAGAAAAACAAAAACACACACAAAAACAAAAACACACACGCACAGAAAAACAAATACACAAACAAAAACAAAAAACACACACACAAAAACAAAAACACACAAAAACAAAAACACACACACAGAAAAACAAACACACACACAAAAACAAATACACACACAAAATGAAAAAACACAAACACACACAAAAACACACACACAAAAACAAACACACGCACAAAACAAAAACACACACAAAAACAAACACACGCACAAAAACAAACACACACACACAAAAACAAAAACACACACAGAAACAAACACACACACACACAGAAAAACAAAAACATACACAAAAAAACATACACCCACAAAAACATAAACACACACAAAAACAAAAACAAATGCACAAAAACAAAAACACACACAAAAACAAACACACGCACAAAAACAAACACACACACACAAAAACAAAAACACACACAGAAACAAAACACACACACACAGAAAAACAAAAACTTACACAAAAAAACATACACCCACAAAAACAAAAACACACACAAAAACGAAAGCTCAAACACACACACACAAAAACAAAAACACACACGAAAACAAAAACACACACACAGAAAAACAAAAACACACACAAAAACAAAAGCTCAAACACGCACACACAAAAAGAAAAAACACAAACACACACAAAAACACACACACACAAAAACAAAAACACACACAAAAACAAAAACACACACAAAAACAAAAACACACACGCACAGAAAATCAAAAACACACACAAAAACAAAAGCTCAAACACACACACACACAAAAAAACAAAAACAAACACAAAAACAAACAAACACACAAAAACAAATACACACACAAAAACAAAAACACAAACACACACACAAAAACAAAAACACACACAAAAACAAATACACACACAAAAACAAAAACACAAACACACACACAAAAACAAAAACACACACAAAAACAAAAACACACACACACAGAAAAACAAAAACACGCACAAAAACAAAAACACACACAAAAACAAAAGCTCAAACAAACAAACACAAAAACAAAAACACACACAAAAACAAACACACACACAAAAACAAATACACAAAGAAAAACAAAAACACACGCACAGAAAAACAAAAACACACACAAAAACAAAAGCTCAAACAAACAAACACAAAAACAAAAACACACACAAAAACAAACACACACACAAAAACAAATACACACACAAAAACAAAAAACACACACACACACAAAAAGACACACACACAAAAACAAAAAACACACACGCACAGAAAAACAAAAACACACACAAAAACAAACACACACACACAAAAACAAACACACACAAAAACAAAAACACACACAAAAACAAAAACACACGCAAAAACAAAACCACACACACAAAAACTAAAACACACAGAACAACAAAAACAAAGACACACAAAAACAAACACACACCCACAAAAACATAAACACACACACAAAAACACACAAAAACAAAAGCTCAATCACACACACACAAAAAGAAAAAACACAAACACACACAAAAACACACACACACAAAAACAAATACACACACAAAAACAAAAAACACACACACAAAAACAAAAACACACAAAAACAAAAACACACACACAGAAAAACAAACACACACACAAAAACAAATACACACACAAAATGAAAAAACACAAACACACACAAAAACACACACAGAAACAAACACACACACACACAGAAAAACAAAAACATACACAAAAAAACATACACCCACAAAAACATAAACACACACAAAAACAAAAACAAATGCACAAAAACAAAAACACACACAAAAACAAACACACGCACAAAAACAAACACACACACACAAAAACAAAAACACACACAGAAACAAAACACACACACACAGAAAAACAAAAACTTACACAAAAAAACATACACCCACAAAAACAAAAACACACACAAAAACGAAAGCTCAAACACACACACACAAAAACAAAAACACACACGAAAACAAAAACACACACACAGAAAAACAAAAACACACACAAAAACAAAAGCTCAAACACGCACACACAAAAAGAAAAAACACAAACACACACAAAAACACACACACACAAAAACAAAAACACACACAAAAACAAAAACACACACAAAAACAAAAACACACACGCACAGAAAATCAAAAACACACACAAAAACAAAAGCTCAAACACACACACACACAAAAAAACAAAAACAAACACAAAAACAAACAAACACACAAAAACAAATACACACACAAAAACAAAAACACAAACACACACACAAAAACAAAAACACACACAAAAACAAATACACACACAAAAACAAAAACACAAACACACACACAAAAACAAAAACACACACAAAAACAAAAACACACACACACAGAAAAACAAAAACACGCACAAAAACAAAAACACACACAAAAACAAAAGCTCAAACAAACAAACACAAAAACAAAAACACACACAAAAACAAACACACACACAAAAACAAATACACAAAGAAAAACAAAAACACACGCACAGAAAAACAAAAACACACACAAAAACAAAAGCTCAAACAAACAAACACAAAAACAAAAACACACACAAAAACAAACACACACACAAAAACAAATACACACACAAAAACAAAAAACACACACACACACAAAAAGACACACACACAAAAACAAAAAACACACACGCACAGAAAAACAAAAACACACACAAAAACAAACACACACACACAAAAACAAACACACACAAAAACAAAAACACACACAAAAACAAAAACACACGCAAAAACAAAACCACACACACAAAAACTAAAACACACAGAACAACAAAAACAAAGACACACAAAAACAAACACACACCCACAAAAACATAAACACACACACAAAAACACACAAAAACAAAAGCTCAATCACACACACACAAAAAGAAAAAACACAAACACACACAAAAACACACACACACAAAAACAAATACACACACAAAAACAAAAAACACACACACAAAAACAAAAACACACAAAAACAAAAACACACACACAGAAAAACAAACACACACACAAAAACAAATACACACACAAAATGAAAAAACACAAACACACACAAAAACACACACACAAAAACAAACACACACACAAAACAAAAACACACACAAAAACAAAAACACACACAGAAACAAAAAACACACACACAGAAAAACAAAAACACACACAAAAACAAAAACCCACACACACACAAAAACACACACACACAAAAACAAAACACACACACACACAGAAAAACAAAAACACACACAAAAACAAAAACACACACTCCCACAAAAGCACACACACACACAAAAACATAAACACACACAAAAACAAAAACATACGCACAAAAACAAAAACACACACAAAAACAAAAAGACACACAAAAACAAAAAACACACACACAGAAAAACAAAAACACACACAAAAACAAAAACACACACGCACAGAAAAACAAAAACACACACAAAAACAAAAGCTCAAACACACACACAAAAACAAAAACACACACAAAAACAAAAACACACACACAGAAAAACAAACACACACACAAAAACAAATACACACACAAAATGAAAAAACACAAACACACACAAAAACACACACACAAAAACAAACACACACACAAAACAAAAACACACACAAAAACAAACACACGCACAAAAACAAACACACACACAAAAACAAAAACACACACAGAAACAAAAAACACACACACAGAAAAACAAAAACACACACAAAAACAAAAACACACACACACAAAAACAAAAGCTCAAACACACACACACACAAAAAGAAAAAACACAAACACACACAAAAACACACACACACAAAAACAAACACACACACAAAAACAAAAGCTCAAACACACACACACACAAAAACAAAAACAAACACAAAAACAAACACACACACAAAAACAAAAACACACACAAAAACAAAAACACACACACACAAAAACAAACACACACACAAAAACAAACACACACAAAAACACACACAAAAACAAATACACACACAAAAACAAAAAACACACACAAAAACAAAAACAAACACACAAAAACAAACAGACACACAGAAAACTAAAACACAAACAAAAACAAAAACAAAAACACACGCAAAAAACAAAAAACACACACACACACAAAAACACACACACACAAAAACAAAAAACACACACACACAGAAAAACAAAACACACACAAAAACAAAAACACACACACCCACAAAAGCACACACACCCACAAAAACATAAACACACACAAAAACAAAAACACACACAAAAACAAAAACACACGCACACAGAAAAACAAAAACACACACAAAAACAAAAACCCACACACACACAAAAACACACACACACAAAAACAAAACAGACACACACACATAAACAAAAAGACACACAAAAACAAAAAACACACACACAGAAAAACAAAAACACACACAAAAACAAAAACACACGCGCACAGAAAAACAAAAACACACACAAAAACAAAAGCTCAAACACACACACAAAAACAAAAACACACACAAAAACAAATACACACACAAAAACAAAAAACACACACACAAAAACAAAAACACACAAAAACAAAAACACACACACAGAAAAACAAACACACACACAAAACAAAAACACACACAAAAACAAAAACACAGACAGAAACAAAAAACACACACACAGAAAAACAAAAACACACACAAAAACAAAAACCCACACACACACAAAAACACACACACACAAAAACAAAACACACACACACACAGAAAAACAAAAACACACACAAAAACAAAAACACACACACCCACAAAAGCACACACACCCACAAAAACATAAACACACACAAAAACAAAAACATACGCACAAAAACAAAAACACACACAAAAACAAAAAGACACACAAAAACAAAAAACACACACACAGAAAAACAAAAACACACACAAAAACAAAAACACACACGCACAGAAAAACAAAAACACACACAAAAACAAAAGCTCAAACACACACACAAAAACAAAAACACACACAAAAACAAAAACACACACACAGAAAAACAAACACACACACAAAAACAAATACACACACAAAATGAAAAAACACAAACACACACAAAAACACACACACAAAAACAAACACACACACAAAACAAAAACACACACAAAAACAAACACACGCACAAAAACAAACACACACACACAAAAACAAAAACACACACAGAAACAAAAAATACACACACAGAAAAACAAAAACACACACAAAAACAAAAACACACACACAAAAAATCAAAAGCTCAAACACACACACACACAAAAAGAAAAAACACAAACACACACAAAAACACACACACACAAAAACAAAAAACACACACACACACACAAAAAGACACACACACAAAAACAAACACACACACACAAAAACACACACACACGAAAACAAAAAAACACACAAAAACTAAAACACACACAAAAACAAAAACACACACACAAAAACAAAAAACACACACACAGAAAAACAAAAACACAAACAAAAACAAAAACACACGCACAGAAAAACAAAAACACACACAAAAACAAAAGCTCAAACAAACAAACACAAAAACAAAAACACACACAAAAACAAACACACACACAAAAACAAATACACACACAAAAACAAAAAACACACACACACACAAAAAGACACACACACAAAAACAAAAAACACACACGCACAAAAACAAAAACACACACAAAAACAAAAACACACGCAAAAACAAAACCACACACACAAAAACTAAAACACACACAACAACAAAAACAAACACACACAAAAACAAACACACACCCACAAACACACACACAAAAACAAAACCACACACACACAAAAACAAACACACACACACAAAAACAAAAACACACACAAAAACAAAAAACACACACACACAGAAATACAAAAACATACACAAAAAAACACACACCCACAAAAACATAAACACACACAAAAACAAAAACAAATACACAAAAACAAAAACACACACAAAAACAAAAAACACACACACAGAAAAACAAAAACACACACAAAAACAAAAACACACACGCACAGAAAAACAAAAACACACACAAAAACAAAAGCTCAAACACACACACACACACAAAGAAAAAACACAAAAACACACACACACAAAAACAAACACACACACAAAAACAAAAACACACACAAAAATAAAAACACACACGCACAGAAAAACAAAAACACACACAAAAACAAAAACAAACACAAAAACAAACACACACACAAAAACAAAAACACACACAAAAACAAAAACACAAACACACACAAAAAGACACACACAAAAAAAACACACACACACACAGAAAAACAAAAACACGCACAAAAACAAAAACACACACAAAAACAAACAGACATACACAAAAACAAAACACACACACACAGAAAAACAAAAACACACACAAAAACAAACAAACACGCACACACAAAAACAAAAACACAAACAAAAACAAACACACACACAGAAAAACAAAAACACGCACAAAAACAAAAACACACACACACAAAAACAAACACACAAACAAAAACAAAAACAAAAACACACGCAAAAAACAAAAAACACACACACACACAAAAACACACACACACAAAAACAAAAATACACACACACACAGAAAAACAAAAACACACACAAAAACAAATACACACACAAAAACAAAAACACAAACACACACAGATAAACAAAAACACGCACAAAAACAAAAACACACACAAAAACAAAAGCTCAAACAAACAAACACAAAAACAAAAACACACACAAAAACAAACACACACACAAAAACAAATACACAAAGAAAAACAAAAACACACGCACAGAAAAACAAAAACACACACAAAAACAAAAGCTCAAACAAACAAACACAAAAACAAAAACACACACAAAAACAAACACACACACAAAAACAAATACACACACAAAAACAAAAAACACACACACACACAAAAAGTACACACACAAAAACAAAAAACACACACGCACAGAAAAACAAAAACACACACAAAAACAAACACACACACACAAAAACAAACACACACAAAAACAAAAACACACACAAAAACAAAAACAAAAACACACGCAAAAACAAAACCACACACACAAAAACTAAAACACACAGAACAACAAAAACAAAGACACACAAAAACAAACACACACCCACAAAAACACAAACACACACACAAAAACAAAAACACATACAAAAACAAAACACAAACACACACACAAAAACAAAACCACACACACACAAAAACAAACACACACACACAAAAACAAAAACACACACAAAAACAAAAAACACACACACACAGAAATACAAAAACATACACAAAAAAACACACACCCAGAAAAACAAAAACACACACAAAAACAAAAGCTCAATCACACACACACAAAAAGAAAAAACACAAACACACACAAAAACACACACACACAAAAACAAATACACACACAAAAACAAAAAACACACACACAAAAACAAAAACACACAAAAACAAAAACACACACACAGAAAAACAAACACACACACAAAAACAAATACACACACTAAATGAAAAAACACAAACACACACAAAAACACACACACAAAAACAAACACAAACACAAAACAAAAACACACACAAAAACAAAAACACACATAGAAACAAAAAACACACACACAGAAAAACAAAAACACACACAAAAACAAAAACCCACACACACACAAAAACACACACACACAAAAACAAAACACACACACACACAGAAAAACAAAAACACACACAAAAACAAAAACACACACACCCACAAAAGCACACACACCCACAAAAACATAAACACACACAAAAACAAAAACATACGCACAAAAACAAAAACACACACAAAAACAAAAAGAGACACAAAAACAAAAAACACACACACAGAAAAACAAAAACACACACAAAAACAAAAACACACACAGCACAGAAAAACAAAAACACACACAAAAACAAAAGCTCAAACACACACACAAAAACAAAAACACACACAAAAACAAAAACACACACACAGAAAAACAAACACACACACAAAAACAAATACACACACAAAATGAAAAAACACAAACACACACAAAAACACACACACAAAAACAAACACACACACAAAACAAAAACACACACAAAAACAAACACACGCACAAAAACAAACACACACACACAAAAACAAAAACACACACAGAAACAAAAAACACACACACAGAAAAACAAAAACACACACAAAAACAAAAACACACACACACAAAAACAAAAGCTCAAACACACACACACACAAAAAGAAAAAACATAAACACACACAAAAACACACACACACAAAAACAAACACACACACAAAAACAAAAGCTCAAACACACACACACACAAAAACAAAAACAAACACAAAAACAAACACACACACAAAAACACACACAAAAACAAAAACACACACACACAAAAACAAACACAAACACAAAAACAAACACACACAAAAACACACACAAAAACAAATACACACACAAAAACAAAAAACACACACAAAAACAAAAACAAACACACAAAAACAAACAGACACACAGAAAAACAAAAACACAAACAAAAACAAAAACAAAAACACACGCAAAAAACAAAAAACACACACACACACAAAAACACACACACACAAAAACAAAAAACACACACACACAGAAAAACAAAAACACACACAAAAACAAAAACACACACACCCACAAAAGCACACACACCCACAAAAACATAAACACACACAAAAACAAAAACACACACAAAAACAAAAACACACGCGCACAGAAAAACAAAAACACACACAAAAACAAAAACCCACACACACACAAAAACACACACACACAAAAACAAAACAGACACACACACAGAAAAACAAAAACACACACAAAAACAAAAACACACACACCCACAAAAGCACACACACCCACAAAAACATAAACACACACAAAAACAAAAACATACGCACAAAAACAAAAACACACACAAAAACAAAAAGACACACAAAAACAAGAAACACACACACAGAAAAACAAAAACACACACAAAAACAAAAACACACACGCACATAAAAACAAAAACACACACAAAAACAAAAGCTCAAACACACACACAAAAACAAAAACACACACAAAAACAAAAACACACACACAGAAAAACAAACACACACACAAAAACAAATACACACACAAAATGAAAAAACACAAACACACACAAAAACACACACACAAAAACAAACACACACACAAAACAAAAACACACACAAAAACAAACACACGCACAAAAACAAACACACACACACAAAAAATCAAAAGCTCAAACACACACACACACAAAAAGAAAAAACACAAACACACACAAAAACACACACACACAAAAACAAAAAACACACACACACACACAAAAAGACACACACACAAAAACAAACACACACATACAAAAACAAAAACACACACAAAAACAAAAACACACACGCACAGAAAAACAAAAACACACACAAAAACAAAAGCTCAAACACACACACACACAAAAAAACAAAAACAAACACAAAAACGAAAACACACACGAAAACAAAAAAACACACAAAAACTAAAACACACACAAAAACAAAAACACACACACAAAAACAAAAAACACAGACACAGAAAAACAAAAACACAAACAAAAACAAAAACACACGCACAGAAAAACAAAAACACACACAAAAACAAAAGCTCAAACAAACAAACACAAAAACAAAAACACACACAAAAACAAACACACACACAAAAACAAATACACACACAAAAACAAAAAACACACACACACACAAAAAGACACACACACAAAAACAAAAAACACACACGCACAAAAACAAAAACACACACAAAAACAAAAACACACGCAAAAACAAAACCACACACACAAAAACTAAAACACACACAACAACAAAAACAAACACACACAAAAACAAACACACACCCACAAACACACACACAAAAACAAAACCACACACACACAAAAACAAACACACACACACAAAAACAAAAACACACACAAAAACAAAAAACACACACACACAGAAATACAAAAACATACACAAAAAAACACACACCCACAAAAACATAAACACACACAAAAACAAAAACAAATACACAAAACCAAAAACACACACAAAAACAAAAAACACACACACAGAAAAACAAAAACACACATCAAAAACAAAAACACACACGCACAGAAAAACAAAAACACACACAAAACCAAAAGCTCAAACACACACACACACACACAAAGAAAAAACACAAACACACACAAAAACACACACACACAAAAACAAACACACACACAAAAACAAAAACACACACAAAAATAAAAACACACACGCACAGAAAAACAAAAACACACACAAAAACAAAAACAAACACAAAAACATACACACACACAAAAACAAAAACACACAGAAAAACAAAAACACAAACACACACAAAAAGACACACACAAAAAAAAACACACACACACAGAAAAACAAAAACACGCACAAAAACAAAAACACACACAAAAACAAACAGACATACACAAAAACAAAACACACACACACAGAAAAACAAAAACACACACAAAAACAAACACACACACAGAAAAACAAAAACACGCACAAAAACAAAAACACACACACACAAAAACAAACACACAAACAAAAACAAAAACACACGCAAAAAACAAAAAACACACACACACACAAAAACACACACACACAAAAACAAAAAACACACACACACAGAAAAACAAAAACACACACAAAAACAAAAACACACACACCCACAAAAGCACACACACCCACAAAAACATAAACACACACAAAACAAAAACATACGCACAAAAACAAAAACACACACAAAAACAAAAAGACACACAAAAACAAAAAACACACACACAGAAAAACAAAAACACACACAAAAACAAAAGCTCAAACACACACACAAAAACAAAAACACACACAAAAACAAATACACACACAAAAACAAAAAACACACACACAAAAACAAAAACACACAAAAACAAAAACACACACACAGAAAAACAAACACACACACAAAAACAAATACACACACAAAATGAAAAAACACAAACACACACAAAAACACACACACAAAAACAAACACACACACAAAAACAAACACACACACACAAAAACAAAAACACACACAGAAACAAAAAACACACACACACAAAAACAAACACACACACAAAACAAAAACACACGCAAAAAACAAAAAACACACACAAAAACAAAAGCTCAAACACACACACAAAAACAAAAACACACACACAGAAAAACAAAAACACACACAAAAACAAAAGCTCAAACACACACACACACAAAAAGAAAAAACACACACAGAAACAAAAAACACACACACACAAAAACAAACACACACACAAAACAAAAACACACGCAAAAAACAAAAAACACACACAAAAACAAAAGCTCAAACACACACACAAAAACAAAAACACACACACAGAAAAACAAAAACACACACAAAAACAAAAGCTCAAACACACACACACACAAAAAGAAAAAACACAAACACACACAAAAACACACACACACAAAAACAAAAACACACACAAAAACAAAACACACACGCACAGAAAAACAAAAACACACACAAAAACAAAAGCTCAAACACACAAAAAAACAAAAACAAACACAAAAACACACACAAAAACAAAAACACAAACACACACACAAAAACTAAAACACACACAAAAACAAAAACACACACACACAGAAAAACAAAAACACGCACAAAAACACACACAAAAACAAACAGACATACACAAAAACAAAACACACACACACAGAAAAACAAAAACACACAAAAACAAAAACACACACACACAAAAAAACAAAAACAAACACAAAAACACACTCAAAAACAAAAACACACACAAAAACAAAAACACAAAAATAAACAAAAACAAAAACACACGCAAAAAACAAAAAACACACACACACACAAAACCACACACACAGAAAAACAAAAACACACACAAAAACAAAAAGACACACGCACAGAAAAACAAACACACACACAAAAACAAATACACACACAAAATGAAAAAACACAAACACACACAAAAACACACACACAAAAACAAACACACACACAAAACAAAAACACACACAAAAACAAACACACGCACAAAAACAAACACTCACACACAAAAACACACACACAAAAACAAACACACACACAAAACAAAAACACACACAAAAACAAACACACGCACAAAAACAAACACACACACACAAAAACTAAAACACACACAAAAACAAAAACAAACGCACAAAAAGAAAAACACACACAAAAACAAAAAACACACACACAGAAAAACAAAAACACACACAAAAAGAAATACACACACAAAAACAAAAAACACACACACAAAAACACACAAAAACAAAAACACACACACAGAAAAACAAACACACACACAAAAACAAATACACACACAAAATGAAAAAACACAAACACACACAAAAACACACACACAAAAACAAACACACACACAAAACAAAAACACACACAAAAACAAACACACGCACAAAAACAAACACACACACAGAAAAACAAAAACACACACACAAAAACAAAACACACAAAAACAAAAAACACACACACACAGAAAAACAAAAACAATCACAAAAAAAACACACCCACAAAAACATAAACACACACAAAAACAAAAACAAACGCACAAAAAGAAAAACACACACAAAAACAAAAAACACACACACAGAAAAACAAAAACATACACAAAAACAAAAACACATACGCACAGAAAAACAAAAAAACACACAAAAACAAAAGCTCAAACACACACACACAAAAACAGAAACACACACAAAAACAAACACACACACACAAAAACAAACACACAAGAACAAAAACACACACAAAAACAAAAACACACACACAGAAAAACAAACACACACACAAAAACAAATACACACACAAAATGAAAAAACACAAACACACACAAAAACACACACACAAAAACAAACACACACACAAAAACAAACACACACACACAAAAACAAAAACACACACAGAAACAAAAAACACACACACACAAAAACAAACACACACACAAAACAAAAACACACGCAAAAAACAAAAAACACACACAAAAACAAAAGCTCAAACACACACACAAAAACAAAAACACACACACAGTAAAACAAAAACACACACAAAAACAAAAGCTCAAACACACACACACACAAAAAGAAAAAACACAAACACACACAAAAACAAACACACACAAAAACAAAAACACACACAAAAACAAAACACACACGCACAGATAAACAAAAACACACACAAAAACAAAAGCTCAAACACACAAAAAAACAAAAACAAACACAAAAACACACACAAAAACAAAAACACAAACACACACACAAAACAAAAACACACACAAAAACAGACACACGCACAAAAACAAACACTCACACACAAAAACACACACACAAAAACAAACACACACACAAAACAAAAACACACACAAAAACAAACACACGCACAAAAACAAACACACACACACAAAAACTAAAACACACACAAAAACAAAAACAAACGCACAAAAAGAAAAACACACACAAAAACAAAAAACACACACACAGAAAAACAAAAACACACACAAAAAGAAATACACACACACAGAAAAACAAAAACACACACAAAAACAAAAGCTCAAACACGCACACACAAAAAGAAAAAACACAAACACACACAAACACACACACACACAAAAACAAAAACACACACAAAAACAAAAACACACACAAAAACAAAAACACACACGCACAGAAAATCAAAAACACACACAAAAACAAAAGCTCAAACACACACACACACAAAAAAACAAAAACAAACACAAAAACAAACAAACACACAAAAACAAAAACACACACAAAAACAAAAACACAAACACACACACAAAAACAAAAACACACACAAAAACAAATACACACACAAAAACAAAAACACAAACACACACACAAAAACAAACACACACACAAAAACAAATACACAAAGAAAAACAAAAACACACGCACAGAAAAACAAAAACACACACAAAAACAAAAGCTCAAACAAACAAACACAAAAACAAAAACACACACAAAAACAAACACACACACAAAAACAAATACACACACAAAAACAAAAAACACACACACACACAAAAAGTACACACACAAAAACAAAAAACACACACGCACAGAAAAACAAAAACACACACAAAAACAAACACACACACACAAAAACAAACACACACAAAAACAAAAACACACACAAAAACAAAAACAAAAACACACGCAAAAACAAAACCACACACACAAAAACTAAAACACACAGAACAACAAAAACAAAGACACACAAAAACAAACACACACCCACAAAACCATAAACACACACACAAAAACACACAAAAACAAAACACAAACACACACACAAAAACAAAAACACATACAAAAACAAAACACAAACACACACACAAAAACAAAACCACACACACACAAAAACAAACACACACACACAAAAACAAAAACACACACAAAAACAAAAAACACACACACACAGAAATACAAAAACATACACAAAAAAACACACACCCAGAAAAACAAAAACACACACAAAAACAAAAGCTCAATCACACACACACAAAAAGAAAAAACACAAACACACACAAAAACACACACACACAAAAACAAATACACACACAAAAACAAAAAACACACACACAAAAACAAAAACACACAAAAACAAAAACACACACACAGAAAAACAAACACACACACAAAAACAAATACACACACAAAATGAAAAAACACAAACACACACAAAAACACACACACAAAAACAAACACAAACACAAAACAAAAACACACACAAAAACAAAAACACACACAGAAACAAAAAACACACACACAGAAAAACAAAAACACACACAAAAACAAAACCCCACACACACACAAAAACACACACACACAAAAACAAAACACACACACACACAGAAAAACAAAAACACACACAAAAACAAAAACACACACACCCACAAAAGCACACACACCCACAAAAACATAAACACACACAAAAACAAAAACATACGCACAAAAACAAAAACACACACAAAAACAAAAAGACACACAAAAACAAAAAACACACACACAGAAAAACAAAAACACACACAAAAACAAAAACACACACGCACAGAAAAACAAAAACACACACAAAAACAAAAGCTCAAACACACACACAAAAACAAAAACACACACAAAAACAAAAACACACACACAGAAAAACAAACACACACACAAAAACAAATATACACACAAAATGAAAAAACACAAACACACACAAAAACACACACACAAAAACAAACACACACACAAAACAAAAACACACACAAAAACAAACACACGCACAAAAACAAACACACACACACAAAAACAAAAACACACACAGAAACAAAAAACACACACACAGGAAAACAAAAACACACACAAAAACAAAAACACACACACACAAAAACAAAAGCTCAAACACACACACACACAAAAAGAAAAAACATAAACACACACAAAAACACACACACACAAAAACAAACACACACACAAAAACAAAAGCTCAAACACACACACACACACAAAAACAAAAACAAACACAAAAACAAACACACACACAAAAACAAAAACACACACAAAAACAAAAACACACACACACAAAAACACACACACAAAAACAAACACACACAAAAACACACACAAAAACAAATACACACACAAAAACAAAAAACACATACAAAAACAAAAACAAACACACAAAAACAAACAGACACACAGAAAAACAAAAACACAAACAAAAACAAAAACAAAAACACACGCAAAAAACAAAAAACACACACACACACAAAAACACACACACACAAAAACAAAAAACACACACACACAGAAAAACAAAAACACACACAAAAACAAAAACACACACACCCACAATAGCACACACACCCACAAAAACATAAACACACACAAAAACAAAAACACACACAAAAACAAAAACACACGCGCACAGAAAAACAAAAACACACACAAAAACAAAAACCCACACACGCACAAAAACACACACACACAAAAACAAAACAGACACACACACAGAAAAACAAAAACACACACAAAAACAAACACACACACACAAAAACAAACACACACAAAAACAAAAACACACACAAAAACAAAAACAAAAACACACGCAAAAACAAAACCACACACACAAAAACTAAAACACACAGAACAACAAAAACAAAGACACACAAAAACAAACACACACCCACAAAAACATAAACACACACACAAAAACACACAAAAACAAAACACAAACACACACACAAAAACAAAAACACATACAAAAACAAAACACAAACACACACACAAAAACAAAACCACACACACACAAAAACAAACACACACACACAAAAACAAAAACACACACAAAAACAAAAAACACACACACACAGAAATACAAAAACATACACAAAAAAACACACACCCAGAAAAACAAAAACACACACAAAAACAAAAGCTCAATCACACACACACAAAAAGAAAAAACACAAACACACACAAAAACACACACACACAAAAACAAATACACACACAAAAACAAAAAACACACACACAAAAACAAAAACACACAAAAACAAAAACACACACACAGAAAAACAAACACACACACAAAAACAAATACACACACAAAATGAAAAAACACAAACACACACAAAAACACACACACAAAAACAAACACAAACACAAAACAAAAACACACACAAAAACAAAAACACACACAGAAACAAAAAACACACACACAGAAAAACAAAAACACACACAAAAACAAAACCCCACACACACACAAAAACACACACACACAAAAACAAAACACACACACACACAGAAAAACAAAAACACACACAAAAACAAAAACACACACACCCACAAAAGCACACACACCCACAAAAACATAAACACACACAAAAACAAAAACATACGCACAAAAACAAAAACACACACAAAAACAAAAAGACACACAAAAACAAAAAACACACACACAGAAAAACAAAAACACACACAAAAACAAAAACACACACGCACAGAAAAACAAAAACACACACAAAAACAAAAGCTCAAACACACACACAAAAACAAAAACACACACAAAAACAAAAACACACACACAGAAAAACAAACACACACACAAAAACAAATACACACACAAAATGAAAAAACACAAACACACACAAAAACACACACACAAAAACAAACACACACACAAAAACAAACACACGCACAAAAACAAACACACGCACAAAAACAAACACACACACACAAAAACAAAAACACACACAGAAACAAAAAACACACACACAGAAAAACAAAAACACACACAAAAACAAAAACACACACACACAAAAACAAAAGCTCAAACACACACACACACAAAAAGAAAAAACATAAACACACACAAAAACACACACACACAAAAACAAACACACACACAAAAACAAAAGCTCAAACACACACACACACAAAAACAAAAACAAACACAAAAACAAACACACACACAAAAACAAAAACACACACAAAAACAAAAACACACACACACAAAAACACACACACAAAAACAAACACACACAAAAACACACACAAAAACAAATACACACACAAAAACAAAAAACACATACAAAAACAAAAACAAACACACAAAAACAAACAGACACACAGAAAAACAAAAACACAAACAAAAACAAAAACAAAAACACACGCAAAAAACAAAAAACACACACACACACAAAAACACACACACACAAAAACAAAAAACACACACACACAGAAAAACAAAAACACACACAAAAACAAAAACCCACACACCCACAATAGCACACACACCCACAAAAACATAAACACACACAAAAACAAAAACACACACAAAAACAAAAACACACGCGCACAGAAAAACAAAAACACACACAAAAACAAAAACCCACACACACACAAAAACACACACACACAAAAACAAAACAGACACACACACAGAAAAACAAAAACACACACAAAAACAAAAACACACACACCCACAAAAGCACACACACCCACAAAAAACATAAACACACACAAAAACAAAAACATACGCACAAAAACAAAAACACACACAAAAACAAAAAGACACACAAAAACAAGAAACACACACACAGAAAAACAAAAACACACACAAAAACAAAAACACACACGCACAGAAAAACAAAAACACACACAAAAAGAAATACACACACACAGAAAAACAAAAACACACACAAAAACAAAAAGACACACAAAAAAAAAAAACACACACACAGAAAAACAAAAACACACACAAAAACAAAAACACACACGCACAGAAAAACAAAAACACACACAAAAACAAAAGCTCAAACACACACACAAAAACAAAAACACACACAAAAACAAAAACACACACACAGAAAAACAAACACACACACAAAAACAAATACACACACAAAATGAAAAAACACAAACACACACAAAAACACACACACAAAAACAAACACACACACAAAACAAAAACACACACAAAAACAAACACACGCACAAAAACAAACACACACACACAAAAACAAAAACACACACAGAAACAAAAAACACACACACAGAAAAACAAAAACACACACAAAAACAAAAACACACACACACAAAAACAAAAGCTCAAACACACACACACACAAAAAGAAAAAACATAAACACACACAAAAACACACACACACAAAAACAAACACACACACAAAAACAAAAGCTCAAACACACACACACACAAAAACAAAAACAAACACAAAAACAAACACACACACAAAAACAAAAACACACACAAAAACAAAAACACACACACACAAAAACACACACACAAAAACAAACACACACAAAAACACACACAAAAACAAATACACACACAAAAACAAAAAACACATACAAAAACAAAAACAAACACACAAAAACAAACAGACACACAGAAAAACAAAAACACAAACAAAAACAAAAACACACGCAAAAAACAAAAAACACACACACACACAAAAACACACACACACAAAAACAAAAAACACACACACACAGAAAAACAAAAACACACACAAAAACAAAAACACACACACCCACAATAGCACACACACCCACAAAAACATAAACACACACAAAAACAAAAACACACACAAAAACAAAAACACACGCGCACAGAAAAACAAAAACACACACAAAAACAAAAACCCACACACACACAAAAACACACACACACAAAAACAAAACAGACACACACACAGAAAAACAAAAACACACACAAAAACAAAAACACACACACCCACAAAAGCACACACACCCACAAAAACATAAACACACACAAAAACAAAAACATACGCACAAAAACAAAAACACACACAAAAACAAAAAGACACACAAAAACAAGAAACACACACACAGAAAAACAAAAACACACACAAAAACAAAAACACACACGCACAGAAAAACAAAAACACACACAAAAACAAAAGCTCAAACACACACACAAAAACAAAAACACACACAAAAACAAAAACACACACACAGAAAAACAAACACACACACAAAAACAAATACACACACAAAATGAAAAAACACAAACACACACAAAAACACACACACAAAAACAAACACACACACAAAACAAAAACACACACAAAAACAAACACACGAACAAAAACAAACACACACACACAAAAACAAACACACACACAAAACAAAAACACACACAAAAACAAAAACACACACACAAAAAATCAAAAGCTCAAACACACACACACACAGAAAGAAAAAACACAAACACACACAAAAACACACACACACAAAAACAAAAAACACACACACACACACAAAAAGACACACACACAAAAACAAACACACACACACAAAAACAAAAACACACACAAAAACAAAAACACACACGCACAGAAAAACAAAAACACACACAAAAACAAAAGCTCAAACACACACACACACAAAAAAACAAAAACAAACACAAAAACAAAAAACACACACACACAGAAATACAAAAACAGACACAAAAAAACACACACCCAGAAAAACAAAAACACACACAAAAACAAAAGCTCAATCACACACACACAAAAAGAAAAAACACAAACACACACAAAAACACACACACACAAAAACAAATACACACACAAAAACAAAAAACACACACACAAAAACAAAAACACACAAAAACAAAAACACACACACAGAAAAACAAACACACACACAAAAACAAATACACACACAAAATGAAAAAACACAAACACACACAAAAACACACACACAAAAACAAACACAAACACAAAACAAAAACACACACAAAAACAAAAACACACACAGAAACAAAAAACACACACACAGAAAAACAAAAACACACACAAAAACAAAACCCCACACACACACAAAAACACACACACACAAAAACAAAACACACACACACACAGAAAAACAAAAACACACACAAAAACAAAAACACACACACCCACAAAAGCACACACACCCACAAAAACATAAACACACACAAAAACAAAAACATACGCACAAAAACAAAAACACACACAAAAACAAAAAGACACACAAAAACAAAAAACACACACACAGAAAAACAAAAACACACACAAAAACAAAAACACACACGCACAGAAAAACAAAAACACACACAAAAACAAAAGCTCAAACACACACACAAAAACAAAAACACACACAAAAACAAAAACACACACACAGAAAAACAAACACACACACAAAAACAAATACACACACAAAATGAAAAAACACAAACACACACAAAAACACACACACAAAAACAAACACACACACAAAAACAAACACACGCACAAAAACAAACACACGCACAAAAACAAACACACACACACAAAAACAAAAACACACACAGAAACAAAAAACACACACACAGAAAAACAAAAACACACACAAAAACAAAAACACACACACACAAAAACAAAAGCT